>NW_023458571.1:1237325-1240069 GCF_013731165.1 Rhagoletis pomonella | reverse complement strand
ATAAAGACCTCCCACATTAATTTTTCTTTAATATCTATAATGTACAGTAATCGACCTATTACAATTTTATTATACGTATAGATATCTAGATGTAGATCTAGATTTAATTTATTTAATACAATAAAATTTTTCAAACAGGTGGCTGCCCTCCCTAAAACTATTTTCGGCAATAAAATTTCCTAAACCTCTTCAGTTTGATACCCATATTGCAATATTCAATTTATCTCATAAATTAAATTAAATGTAAATTTTCATACAAGTGGTAACTCTAAAAAATATTTTTGGCTGTAAGCCTTCTTCAGCCTCGTTCTTTTGACGCCCATATCGCAATATTCATTTTTTCTTATCAATTTACTTAAACTCTAATTTTCAAACAGGTGGCAACTCTCTAATTTTTTTTTTTCTTATATTTTAATAATCTGTGAAAACTGCATTCAAATCCATGCATTCGTTTTCGAGTGATGCGCGAACGAACATACAGACAGATCGACAGACAGACAAAAATTCTAAAAATGGTTGATTTGGCTTCTGGTGCTCTAATAAAGACCCCCCGCATTAATTTTTCTTTAATATCTATAATGTACAGACATCGACCTGTTACAATTTTATTATATGTATAGATAATAGTAGTGAAGCCGCTGTGTAGTGTACGGCCGCTGTGGTGTAGTGGTAAGCAGTGCGCGCTTCCACTCCGCAACGCCTGGGTTCAAACACTGGTCAAGCAACGTCGCAAAAAATATAGAAAAAAGGTTTTTCTTAACAGCGGTCGTCCCTCGGCAGGCAATGGCAAACCTCCGAGTGTATTTCTGCCATGAAAAACAGCTTCTCATAAAAATACAATCGCCGTTCGGAGTCGGCGTAAAACTGTAGGTCCCTCCGCTTTATGTGACAACATCAAGGCGCACACCACAAATCGGAGGAGAAGCTCGGGAAAACACTAACATATGTGTAAGCGCCAATCTATTATTATTATTAATAGTAGTGAAGTGTTTTCGTTTTCTTTACACAAGATAGAATCGATTCAAAAACAATTCCTAATTTTTGCTTTAAGAAATTTCCGTTGGGATTCTCAATATAACCTTCCGCCTTATACGAGCCGGTTAAAACTTATTAATCTTCCTACACTTGCCAGGCGCAGGCAAAGGCTTGGAACAATTTTTATAGTAAAATTACTGACAGGCTCAATCTCAAGTCCGCTTCTTCTGGGTTAAGTTAGCCTTAATGTTCCCTCCCGGGTATTAAGACACTTTTGTCCCCTTTTTCTGAAAGCTTGTAAAACTAATTTTTAAATGCACGGCGTAAAAATTGAAAATACTGGTTCCGTACATCATGCGGACTGCGCCCCTCGTGCGGATGGGCGGGAATGGAGGGTAAAAGCCGTTGGGATTATTATTATTATAACCTTCCGCCTTATACGAGCCGATTAAAACTTATTAATCTCCCTACACTTTTCCGTCGCAGAGAAATGCTTGGTATGGTTAAATTCCTAACAGGCTCAATTTCAAGTCCGTTTCTTCTGGGTGAAGTTAGCCTTAATGTTTCCTCCCGTGTATCAAGACACTTTTATCCCCTATTTTTGAAAACTTATACAACTAATTTTGAATTACTTGAGCCACTCCGATGCTTATGCCAGGATTTTAGCTCTCATTCCAGCACATTTGCTATATCTGATTCGCTTTTCAGCATTAAGAAAGCGATGCTATCCTCTTTCAATAAATGAATCATTAATATACATAAAATCAGCTGATGAATTTAGTTCTGTAGCTGAACAGTTTTAGATCTCGACACTTAACAAACTCCTTCCTATTTCAAGTTCAACAGGCAACACTGTCGATATTTCCATCGATTTTTTCGTGGAAATTTATTTTCTTATTGCGCGAATTCAAGTAAGTATGCCAAAAAAATCAAAAATAATATTTTTCATATTTTCAGTTAAAACAATAATTTACATATTTCTTTGCAGAGTATGGGAGTCATTCATAATTTGTATTCAAAAAGTAGCGTTTTACAACAAGTGCAACCGTTGCAAATAAGTTTTGCTTGCTAGGATCCCTGTGTGCCCGTCACTCGGAACTACTTTGGTCAAGTGCAGCCGTTTCATGCTTACAAGCAGTGCACGGACTTCGAAAAAATTAATATTGGCAGATTTTACATACAAAAATTGGTAGAAGTTAGTAGATTTTTTTAAAAGAAACATTATTATATAGTTTTTACTCATTTAGGATAAATCAAAGCTAATGCAGGTAATATGGTGTTATCAAAGCAGCTGAATTTTCGCCTTGGGGATTTTTAATGTCAAAATGATGTATTTGTTGTAATTCTTATTGTCATTACGGGTAAAATTTGTTAGTTGAATTTTTTTTTTGAACTTTTGCTGTCACCTTATTATATGAATTCGCCTTGGAATAAATTGTATTTCTTTATAAACCAATAAAATATTCAACAAAAAAGGTATAAATATGTAGTAATAAAAGTGGGACGAAATCATAGCATCCGTGATCGAATGAAACACGATTCGAATCGAATGAAACAAAATAACAGCTGTTTTCTCTCAAATACATTTTAAACTGAAAAAGCGAATTCGCTACCAAAACTGTAAAGCAATTTCCGATTCGAATATAATTCGATCCCGGATGCCTGTTTTACAATAAAACAAACTATTACTTTGCACTTCAAAATTTTTTGATTAAAATTAGTTTTGAAATGATTTAAGTTTGCACACCATTCCTTTGGCAGTCTCCCAC
>NW_023458571.1:1229847-1237225 GCF_013731165.1 Rhagoletis pomonella | reverse complement strand
CTGAATTAGTTCAAACGTATATAAAGGCAAAAGATTCGGAAGACGTGCAAGAAACGAATAACAATATGCAAAATCAATTAGACGAAATGCGTAAAATGATTGAGGCATTAACCGCTGCGGTCGGTGTGGTCGCGCAAGCGCCGGTCAATGTACAAGAAACTGAAACAAGTGTCGAGCAAAATCAAAATACGGGTGCACGAGCGGTGCGTAGTTTATATTCCGTAAAAGAAATTGCTGAGTCTATACCTGAGTTCGATCCAACAAACATGCAGTCAATAACGGCTGAACTTTTTTTGGAACGGGTGAATCCATCAATTAGTGCATACAAATGGGATGAGAAAGGGCTTATGTTAGCCATATTTGGTAAAATGAAAGGTGCTGCAAAATTGTGGATTGATGCGTCCATGGTAGTTTACGCAAATTGGAAGCCGAAATGAAGCCGAAGTGCACCACCGAATGTCCGCTGCGTCTCGTAAGAACAATGAAAACGTAATTGACTATTGTTTCCAGCTTTGTTCTCTTGACAGGCGTTTTATTTTAAACGAACAAGCGATAACATACATAACATACATATAAATGAGTTTTTGCAATATAATCCGTCTAATACGCGTGAACCATTTGTGAGCAAAATGAAAATCGATAGCACGCTTAAAAGTACGCCAACAGCGATACAAAGGCTGTAATCAAGTGCTATAACTGTGGTGAAATAGGGCATATATCGTCGAAGTGTCCAAAACCGCCTCGTCGTCCACGTTGTACGGATTGCAACAAAGTACATGCTAAAGGCGAACCCCAAAACTGTGGTAAACCAAAACCAATTAGGCAAACTATGTGTAACGCGCTCGAAAAAGTTGTCGAAAAAGTCATACGAATAAATGAGCACGAATTTGTCGCATTTGTAGATACAGGTAGTCACTGTACATTAATGCGCAAATCAGTTGCGCGTACGTTGCATATAAAGCAAGAGCCATATTTGTTGAAAATCAGTGGTATTTGTGGCGGTGAACGATTCGCGAATGAAAAGTCAGAAATTGACATACAAATTGACGACGTTATTAAAACAATACAAGTTTATATAGTTGATGATAAAATTTTAACACACGACTTATTAATTGGTCAAAATATTTTTGAAAACTTAAATTTTACGGTCGATCGAGGAATTTCAAAATTCGTAACTACTAATGAAAACCAATGCAAACGTGAAATAGGCAAAGTAATTGAGAAAAATCCAATCAAGAATGAAGACATAACCTTCGGTGTGAGTGATGCAGAAACCCAAAACAAAATAATGAGATTGATAAATGAATACCGTTATTCGCGTGCGGTTTATCAGAAATCGGTAAAACTAATACAATCGAGATGAAAATTGCACTAACTACGGACGAACCAACCGTATCGTGTGTCGGAACCAAAACGTGCCATTGTGGCAAAAATTATTGACAAAAATTACTCGAAAACGATATTGTGCAAAAATCGGAATCGGTATACGCAAGCCCGATTATGCTGGTAAAAAAGAAAAACGGTCAAGATAGACTTTGTATCGACTATCGGAAGGTGAAAAACTTTACGAAGAAAGAAGTGTTTCCGATGCCAAATATTGAGGAAACATTACACGACGCGAAACGGTATCGAATATTTTGTGCCTTAGACTTAAATAGCGGTTACTACCAGGTGCCGATTGCGAATGAGTGCAGAAAATACACCGCGTTCGTGACAACGGAAGGGCTATACGAGTTTAAACGTATGCCTTTCGGGTTAAAAAACGCGCCCGCGGTTTTCCAAAGGTTAATGGCGCAAATAAAAGATAAGACTGAACCGGGCGACATGATCCATTATATGGATGATATTTTGGTTGCTGGTAACACATTCGACGAAATTATGCAGAAACTAAGACGCGTTTTCAAAGCCATACGCGAGTTGTCATTAACGCTCAATACTGGTAAGTGTCTTTTCCTACGGGAGACAATTGAAATTTTGGGTCACCAGATAATCCCTGTGGGTATCACCCCTGGCAATTTAAAAACTCTAGCGATTCACACCTTTAAGCCACCAACAAACGTCACCGAAGTTCGAAAATTTTTGGGGCTTAGTGGATATTTTAGGAAATTTGTTCCTCGCTACGCCGTATTGTCAGAACCTTTACGAGAACTTTTACGCAAAGACAAACCGTTTATTTGGGGGCCCGAACAAAATGAATCTTTCGACAAATTGAAATTAGCATTGACTTCACAGTCTGTTATAGCTGCTTTTTGCTTAGAGGCTGAGCATCAACTACATACGGACGCCAGTTCTAACGACTTGGTTGGCGTATTGCTTCAACGTGAGGGAGCGACTGGAAATCCGTTGTTGTTTTTGTTGTAGCGGCACTATTAAGCCCCGCATTTTTCGGGTCTACGTTCAATAATTTTCAAGCTTAACTAACCGGAGGCCCAGGAGACGAGCTGTTTCAATGGGTTCGGACCAGAGGGAGAGAGGTGTTAGCTGAGTTGGATTCAGCTGGCATGTAAAGAGGTGGTGGGTGTCGTGGGGGGATTCTCCACATGCCGGGCACTCATTGGGGATATTGGGGTCGAGTATGGACAGGTAGCTGTTGAGGCGGCTACAGTATCCAGACCGTACTTGAGCCAGGGTAACGCGGGTCTCTCTTGGCAGTTGAAGCTCCGTCTCTTTTACAGGTGGTGATTGGGCTCCTATTACGGCATTCATAGGTCGAGAGTCGAGGTAGGTGGTAACTGACTCTCTATGAATGTCGTTGATGGCTCGTCTGTATGTCGTCGGGCCCAGTGGTTGGTCTACGTACTGTTGGACTGCGTCCTTGTACACGAATAGGCGCCCCCTGACGTGTCTGGGCGGAGGCTCCTCCTGAAGCAAAGGTCTGTTAGGGTGTTCACTTCTGTGACACCCCACCAGAAATTGCTTACAAAGCATTTTGTTGTGTTCCCTTACGGGGAGCACTTGGGCCTCGCTGTGTGTTCTGACAAGTCTGTAGCTTCGTCCACTGCGTCCAACTAGTCCCCGGCGTCCAAACTGGCGCAGCATAGTTTAGAACCGGCCGGCCAATTGCCTTGTATGTTGCCAGCAAGCGCCTTGAGGACCTTGTTGCGGCTCTGTACTTTATTGACAACTGCGGTTGTGTCGTTGGGAAGAGTGTTAGGCTCCTTGCAGTGAAGAAGCGGGAAAGGCGGACGCCAAAATCGAGTAATCGTCACCTTGTGGAACCCCTTTGTTTAATCCTTCTTGGTTTCGAGGTTTGATATTGGAAGATAACTGACGACTGTCGACCAGTCATATAATTCGCCGACCATCGCTTCAGTCCCTGTGGGAGTGAGGAGGCCTCGATATCTTCTTATTAGCGTGGAATATCAGACGGTGTGAAACGCCTTTGACAAGTCCAGCGCTACTAGGACCGTTCTCTCACAGGGGCGGTTTCGATTTAGGCCACGAGTTATTTGGGTGTTTGTGGCGTTAAGTGCTTTTGTTGTGCTGTGCACTTTACGGAATCCGTGCCGGTGCTTCGCTGGCGTCAGGTGGCAGGTGAAGTATGGGAGTAGTAGGGCCTCAAGTGTCTTCGCGACCGGGGAAAGGAGCGTTATCGGGCGATAAGAGTCTCCTTTGTTGGCGGGATTCCCCGGTTTCAGCTGTGGGACCACTCTCTCTGATTTCCACACATCAGGAATGATGAGAGTGGCCATGGACAGGTTGAAGACCTCCGTTAGGTAAGCTACTCCCTTAGGCCCTAAATGTTTTAGCATCAGCATACAGATTCCGTCGGGTCCAATTGCTTTGGAGGCTTTCGCCTTCCCGACGGCCCCGTTCACTTCACAGCTGGTGAAAACAAGTGGTGCACTGTTTTTTGGCAGCTTGTGCAGCCTCCTGGTAACTCGACGTTTGGTCCTGTCTACCGAAGAGTGCAGTGTGAATTGATACTAAAGTAGGCTGCGCATTTCTTCGGGTCCGACGAAGCGCGACCTTCGAAAGAGATTTCCACTCTGTCATCACGCTGCGTTGGGTTGGACCTCACGGTTGACCAGAGCTTACTCACACCAGATGTGAAGTTACAGGCCTTTAAGTGCTCCTCCCACTTTTTCCGCTTATGCTGATTTACCAGTTGCCGAATCTCCAAATTAAGGTCCCTCAGACGGGGGTCCCCGGGGTCGACCTGGCGTAGGTGGTCACGCTCATTTGCTAGTACAGCTGCTTCGGCCGGGAAATTTGGGCGGACTTTCGCGATACGTCCGGACGGGATGAAGCGACACGTCCGGACGGGATGAAGCGAGCCGCTACGGCAGTGACTACCCTGCGGAACTGGCGTTCGCCAGTATGTATGTTTGTGGGTGTGGAAGGGCGGCGAAGCTGCTCTCGGTGACTTCCGCGAAGCCGTCCCAATCAGCTTTGTTGAAGTTGGTGTAGGTTCGGTGGTCCGCGGGAGCAAAGCCGGTGGGCTTATTGATCAAGATGATTATGGGTAGATGGTCTGATGCTAGTGTTAGCATAGGTCGCCATGAAATGCTATTCATCAAACTAGCGCTAGCAATTGTGAGGTCTGGCGAGCTGCTGCAGCTACCCATCATCCTGGTGGGGGCGTCGTAGTTCATGGTGCAGAATGTCGAATCGTCTATCTGCTCAGCCAAAAGGTTTCCCCTACGATCATTGGCCAGGCTTGAGTGCCAGAGATCGTGGTGCGCGTTGAAGTCACCTACTACCATTCGGTTTTCACCTCTGCGTAGCGCACCTATGTCAGGGTGATATCCTGCCGGGAAGCAGGTGACAGCGGGTATATAAACGTTGAATATTTCGAGCTCGACATCCCCTGACCGGACAGCTATGCGCTGACATTCTAGGGTGTTGTCCCCCGGGTCGATGCCTTCTTCGATAAGCCGATACTGCACTGAGTGGTGTAGGATGAACGCTAGTCCGCCACCATTAGCTCGCTCGCGATATTTACGGGGCACACTGTAGGCGGCGTAACCTAATAGAGTTGAGTTGCTCTGCAACTTCGTTTCTTGGACCGCAGCTATCAATATGCCATGCCGACCCATAAAGACTACTATCTCCTCAATCTTACTCTGGAGTCCATTGCAGTTGAGTTGTAGGAGTTTCGTATGCCTTGGGAGGCTAGTCGCGATACGTCGGGTGAGAGAGGAGTGAGGTCTACCTTGGGCCTGTTGCATCTGACGCGCTTGCTGTTGCTGCCTGTTGGTAGGTGGCTGCAATGGGGGCGCTGTTGTCTGTGTCAGCGGTGCTCTACAGCATGGGGCGCTGTAGTTCGCAGTCCATTCGCGCGTGGTGCGTAGACCGGAGCATAGGCCGAAGTGACACCAGCCAAGGCATGAGTTTCATTTGCCCGATGTCACGTTCCGATATATTCTGCTCTGGCATACGGTGCAGGTGGTGTGTGCAACCAGCAGCTGCTGGTTGGCTGGCACGCGCGAGTTAGACAGGCCGGTAGACTGTGGGGAGGGGGGGTTGGGAGGTTTGCTGCTGCCCAGAGGAGCTTCTCGGAGCCGTGCAGGCTCTTCGGGTGTTGGGTGCGTTGCGCGAGCGGGTAGCCGTGGAGGCTGATTGTGCCGTTTGGCGTGAGCAGCAGGGAGCCACATAGCTTGTGGTCCACTCCCGATGAGACCTAATACCAGAGCAGGTTCTTAGGTGACTCCATTAGTTGCATGAATTGCACCTAACCGAAGTGGAGTTTGGATGGAGGCGATTCTGGCAAACACAGCAGAAATACGTTTCTGGTCCGGGGTTGGGCTCTACGCCCGCCCGGAGAAGAAGGATGCGGAGCAATCCGGCTGCAAGGAGTTGCTCCATGGACGAACAATGATTGAGGGGTATCGCCGCTCTAAGCGGGGTTAGGTCGCTGAAACTGTCCGTCATCTATTACAGTCGATCGACTACGGATGCAGAACGACGCTATCACAGCTAAGAATTGGAGTGTCTGGCTGTGGTTGAGTCCTTGGAGAGAATGAAATATTATATTCAGGGAAAACCAATCACAGTTGTGACTGATTGTAGCGCCATTCGAACAGTTATGATAAAGCGCGAGTTAGTTCCACGCATTGCGAGGTGGTGGCTCCGTATACAAGACTACGAAGTTAAAATCGAACATCGGGCGGGCATTTTGATGGATCACTTTGATGCGTTGAGTAGGTCCCCCGTTGAGCCTTCGCGCGAAGTCGAACCAGCGTCACTACGAATTGGCAAGATCAGCGTTGACAGTGGTGACTGGCTATTTAGCTTGCAACACCAAGACAGTAAATAAAAGCGATTATGGACACGATGAAACAGCAGAACGTTACCAAAATGGACGGTTATCACCTTGACAATGGAAGACTCTATCGACTAGACAACAATAAGAAGCTTTGGGTTGTTCCTAATTCTGTTCGTTATAGAATACTTCACGAGTCTCATGACAAAGCAGGTCATTTGGGCGCAGACAAAACGATTGACCGAATTAAGCAGAATATGTGGTTCCCTCGTATGCGCAATTTCACTAAAGCATATATCAACTCCTGCGTCGACTGTGCATATAACAAGAAACCTAGCGGAAAAAAGGAGGGGGAGCCGAATCCGTTCAAAACGATCCATTTGGGCCCTTTTCCACGAAGCAGTTTGCGAAACGAGCATGCCTTAGTTATCGTAAACGCGTTCACAAAATTCACGGTAGTCCGTGCTGTCAAAAGCACCGCAACAAAACATGTAATCGACGTACTCAATGACGTATTAAGTTATTTCGGCACACCAAGCCGACTGGTCACACATTTAAAACGTTTTCCTCTGACAACTATATGGTACACACACTTAACGCTGGTCGCACACCGAGGGCTAAAAGTCACGCGGAACGTGTGAACCGAACATTAACCTCCATGCTAAGAACAACAACGACCATCGACAAACGATGGGATATGAATTTACGCGACATACAGTGGTCTCTCAACACAATGACCAATGACACCACAGACAAAACTCCTCACGAATTGCTGTTTAATTATCAACCTCGTGATACACTACGAAATAAAGTAGTTCTTACGTTACAGTCTGACGAAGCGACTTGTACTACAGACATCGAGTTTATCCGACAAACTGTTGCAGATTACAACGCAACGAGAAAAAGTAAAACAACGATTTGATCGTCAGCATACTAAGCCGAAAATGTATATATATGATATTGTATTAGCTGAAAGCAAAGTGAGTAGTACTGGTGTCACGTAAATTAGAGCCACGCTTCAAGGGGCCTTTTGTAGTTGCCAAAGTTCGCGGTAACGACCGCTATGTAATTGAAGACCTTCCTGGTTCTCGACGTTCACAAAAACGCTACTCTACCGTATTTTCGCCCGCAAATCTAAAACCATTTAATTATACATTTCCTGACAACGATAAC
>NW_023458571.1:1226538-1229747 GCF_013731165.1 Rhagoletis pomonella | reverse complement strand
ACGTTTTTTGTGGGAGACTGCCAAAGGAATGGTATGCAAACTTAAATCATTTCAAAACTAATTTTAATCAAAAAATTTTGAGGTGCAGAGTAATAGTTTGTTTTATTGTAAAACAGGGCCAGAATCAAGACATCCGGGGTCGAATCATATTCGAATCGGAATTTTCTTTACAGCTTTTGGTAGCGATCTCGCTTTTTCAGTTCAAACTGTATTTGAGAGAAAACAGCTGTTATTTTGTTTCATTCGATTCGAATCGTGTTTCATTATATCGCGGATGCCATGATTTGGGCCCACTTTTATGTACTACATATTTATACCTTTTTTGTTGAATATTTTATTGTTTTATAAAGAAATAGAATTTATTCCAAGGCGAATTCATATAATAAGGTGACAGCAAAAGTTCAAAAACAAAAATTCCACTAACAAATTTTACCCGTAATGACAATAAGAATTACAACAAATACATCATTTTGACATTAAAAATCCCCAAGGCGAAAATTCAGCTGCTTTGATAACACCATCTTACCTGCATTAGCTTGCATTTATCCTAAATGAGTAGAAACTATATAATAATGTTTCTTTTAAAAAAATGTACCAACTTCTACCAATTTTTGTATGTAAAATCTACCAATATTAATTTTTACGAAGTCCGTGCACTGCTTATAAGCATGTAACGGCTGCACTTGACCAAAGTAGTTCCGAGTGGCCGGGCACACAGGGATCCTAGCACGCTAAACTTACTTGCAACAGTTGCACTTGTTGTAAAACGGTACTTTTTGAATACAAATTATGAATAACTCCCATACTCTGCAAAGAAATATGTTAATTATTGTTTTAATTGAAAATATGAAGAATATTATTTTTGATTTTTTTGGCATACTTACTTGAATTCGCGCAATAAGAAAATGAATTTCCACGAGACAATCGATGGAAATATCGACAGTGTTGCCTGTTAAACTTGAAATAGTAAGGAGTTTGTTAAGTGTCGAGATCTAAAACTGTTCAGCTACAGAACTAAATTCATCAGCTGATTTTATGTATGTTAATGACTCATTTATTGAAAGAGGATAGCATCGCTTTCTCAATGCTGAAAAGCGAATCAGATATAGCAAATGTGCTGGAATGAGAGTTAAAATCCTGGCATAAGCATCGGAGTGGCTCGTGTAATTCAAAATTAGTTTTACAAGTTTTCAAAAATAGGGGATAAGAGTGACTTGATACACGGGAGGAAACATTAAGGCTAACTTCACCCAGAAGAAGCGGACTTGAAATTGAGCCTGTCAGGAATTTAACCATAAAAATTGTACCAAGCCTTTGCCTGCGCCTGGCAAGTGTAGGAAGATTAATAAGTTTTAATCGGCTTTTATTGAGAATCCCAACGGAAATTTCTTAAAGCAAAATTAAAATTAGGAATTGTTTTTGAATTGATTCTATCTTGTGTAAAGAAAACGAAAACACTTCACCGATGTTTTAATAGTATAGAATTCATTTAATGTATATATTTAATTGAACTAAAGTAAATGTATTTAGTAAGAATTCGAATTTAAATAATGCGTGCGCGTCACCATAGCTCAACTAACCGACTACCTAATTCTTCGCTTCTTCTTTTGTCCCCGTCGTACGGTCGAGATTGCCATGTCGTAACAACTCGGCTATCCTGCATCTCTGATCGGCCCCGATCTCGTCGTCGCCTGAGCTTACCAGACTGCCGTTATCGTTGTCAGGAAATGTATAATTAAATGGTTTTAGCTTTTCGGACGAAAATACGGTAGAGTAGCGTTTTTGTGAACGTCGAGAACCAGGAAGGTCTTCAATTACATAGCGGTCGTTACCGAGAACTTTGGCAACGACAAAAGGCCCCTTGAAGCGTGGCTCTAATTTACGTGGTTCACCAGTACTACTCACTTCGCTTTCAGCTAATACAATATCATCCTTCCTATATATTTTCGGCTTAGAATGCTGACGACCAAATCGTTGTTTTGCTTTTTCTCGTTGCGTTGTAATTCTTTCTGCCGCAGTTTGTCGGATAGACTCTATTGGCCTTATTCATAAAAAATAAAGTAGGTTTAAAGAGCTTTATAAAATGACGTTTTCATACATTTTTCAGTTTATAAACCTTTTTTAAAGCTACTTTATTTTTTATGAATAAGGCCATATGTCTGTAGTACAATTAATTAAGTAATTATTTTTATAAATCACATAGTTTGCAATTTAAAACAATAAAACCGCGTTTTCCGTCGAAAAATTGATTACTGAGACAATTTACTATTTTACAATTTATTTTATCCTCTCATTCGGATTTGTTTACTTATGTCAAGCAAAAATAAAACTACTCAAAAACGCGAATATGTGGTAGATTTCAGACCTTGAGTGGTAGATGCTCAAAAAAGTGGCAGATCTACCACAATTTGGTAGAAGTCCGATCACTGTTTCACAGTAAGAAATAAGACAATACGCAAAAATATGGCTTTATTTCTCAATGTAAAGTGCAATAAAGCCATATGGCGTTATTTCCTATGGTTTTATTGCACGGCATCATTGCCCTTCGCTATACAGGAACTGGAGAGCTGCAGACGATTCATCAGGCGATTGTAGACAGGGTTCGGATTTGTCTCATTTTAGCTCCTCGCTCGCTCGTTAGTTTGCTCTGAGCTCGGCAACTCACGAGCAACAAGCGAGGCTGTTTGCAAACGAGCTCTTGTTAAGTATGAGCGCACGCGCTTAGCAGCCAACGAGCGAGTAAGCAAACGAGTGCAGCGCAAGAGTAGAGCGACAAGCAAATGAGGGCCTCGTTAGCTCTGCCCTCGCGAGAGCGTCGTTGCGAGCGAGGCACTCATTTCCAGCAGCAGACGAGCGAGACTAATGAGGCGAGCAAACGAGCGAGGCAAATGAGGCATGCAGATTAGAAAGGCAAACGGGTTGGTTGGACAGCAAAAATGTGTGGGATAAAAATTGCATTAACTAAGAATTTCGAGTAAAGGAGTACGCATACATGCAGATATGTATATACATACATATATACAAATATGTATGTGTTTATTTATGTATATATTCTCATGCACAGAAGAATAGATGCGTGCTATTTTGACCAGTTTTGTCTACTAGGTAGGCACATATGTATATGCATACATATCTAGGTAGGTATCATTTTTTTAATGTTCAATAATTTCTTATAAAATTTCAACTTATACACTTAGATCTCTTTTTTT
>NW_023458571.1:1223573-1226438 GCF_013731165.1 Rhagoletis pomonella | reverse complement strand
TTTTTAAACGCTCTTTTGCATTGGCTAACGCAAAAGCTCTTATTAGGTGCCGCGAAGTAAGCGGGCATTGGCTAGTAATAGTATAGAATTCATTTAATGTATATATTTAATTGAAGTAAAGTAAATGTATTTAGTAAGAATTCGAATTTAAATAATGCGTGCGCGTCGCCATAGCTCAACTGACCGACTGCCTAATTCTTCGTTTCTTTTTTCGTCCCGTGCATATCTGTTGGACCCCCATCAGATCTCGTCGTCGCCTGAGCTTACCAGACTGTCGTTATCGTTGTCAGGAAATGTATAATTAAATGGTTTTAGCTTTTCGGACGAAAATACGGTAGAGTAGCGTTTTTGTGAACGTCGAGAACCAGCAAGGTCTTCAATTACATAGCGGTCGTTACCGAGAACTTTGGCAACGACAAAAGGCCCCTTGAAGCTTGGCTCTAATTTACGTGGTGCACCAGTACTACTCACTTAGTATGCTGACGATCAAATTGTTGTTTTGCTTTTTCTCGTTGCGTTGTAATTCTTTCTGCCGCAGTTTGTCGGATAGACTCTGTCTGTAGTACAATTAATTAAGTAATTATTTTTATAAATCACATATTTTGCAATTTAACACAATAAAACCGCGTTTTCTGTCGAAAAATTGATTACTGAGGCAATTTACTATTTTAAAATTTATTTTATCCTCCCATTCGGATGTGTTTACTTATGTCAAGCAAAAATAAAACTACTCAAAAACGCGAATATGTGGTAGATTTCAGACCTTGAGTGATAGATGTGGTAGATGCTCAAAAAAGTGGCAGGTCTACCACAATGTGGTAGAAGTCCGATCACTGTTTCACAGTAAGAAATAAGACAATACGCAAAAATATGGCTTTATTTCTCAATGTAAAGTGAAATAAAGCCATATGGCGTTATTTCCTATGGTTTTATTGTACGGCATCATTGCACTTCGCTGTACAGGAACTGGAGAGCTGCAGACGAACTGGAGAGCTGTAGACGATTCATCAGGAGATTGTAGATGAAGGGGAAATGAGGGATGAAGTTGCCCGTAGTTTACAAATGTAAATTTTTTAATTTTTTGTTCACGCTTGGTTCGTTATCACTTTATCGGGTTATGTGGTTATATGAACAATAACAAAATACACTGAATGAAAATAACCAACTTTGACCAACCCAAACCCTTGTTTACAGATTATGTGATGAACTGCTTATTTGTCAGTGGTGGAAAATACTACAAATTAGAGTCCGACCGATTAATCGGCATCGGCATCGGCATCGGCCATTTTTCGCCGATTCTTTGGAATTTCTTTTCAAATGTTCAGGTGAAGCGACAGCCAACTTTAAAAAACATTTGCAGACAGCTCACAAAAATTATTTTTATGGAGAACACTGCCAGCAAAAAAAGTTGCCAAAAATTAACGGGATTTTATAGCAGCTTGAAACTTGCACTTCATTATACTACAATGAGATGGTCTACAAAACTGCATACCAAAATTCTGATTAAAAAGTTTGAAATTTTGGTGAAAATAAGCAGAATTTTTCTAATTTTTGTACAAAGTTTGAAATCTGAATTTATATGGTGTTTGTTGTATAACAGCTAGACTTTTATAAAAAAAAAAAATAATAAACATTAAATAAAATTTACAAAATCGGTCAAAATATCGCAACTCTTTTATTTTGTGGACCACTATATGTATTTACATACGTAGCTAGCATATAAGTTCTTATGCATTGAGTGCAAAAGAGTGTATTTTAGTACAAAACGAAATGAAATTTTATGTTCCTAAATATTTTTTGCTTAGCACCATATAAAAAAGTGTTTATGTATGGATGTACCATACACATGTATGTTGCATAACAAGCCAATTAATTCAATTATTTCTTTTCTTTTGTTTTTTTTTTTAACGCCGGGAAATGTAGTGATTTTATGAATTAATACATTTATTTGTAATTTTTTATGGAATTAGCATCGGCATCGGTATCGGCCGATTCTTTCCCCATAAGCCGATTAATCGGCATCGGCATCGGTACCTGAAAAAAAAATTGGAATTGGTCGGACTCTACTACAAATTTACTAGATGGCAGCACAAAGAAGCGAACTGGCATCATTAAATTAAGAATTTTATGTAGGTAGCTCTGGTATTAACAGCTGTTTTTTGTTCACAAGTTCACAACCACTTCTTCAATACTTCGTTGGAAATAAAAATCAAGTCCGGAAACGCAAACCAGAAAACGAAGTGAAAAAATGGACAGAGGATGAAATAAATAAGGTATTGAGCTATATGCAGGGGCACAGAAATATCGAGATATGGTTGTACGATTCTTTAGGTTGTCTATTTCTTTTTGTTTATTTTTCCACTTTTATATTTGAAATTGCAGAAACCAACCGCCCAACTGTATGACAAAAAATTGTTGGAAGAAACCAAAATCGATGCGACTTGGAATATGCTGAAATGCAAAGTTCGCCACCTAAAAGGCACCTTGCAAAACGTCGATGGATGGAGCGACTCTACCGGCGCTGGACTGGGGGATGACGAAAATTTAACTACCATTAGAGGTACGCATATTCTGTTCTTTGATTTTAATTACAATAGCTTTAAATTTCTTGTTCAGGTATAGAAATGTCCACTTTGGACCAACTTTTCGACATTTTTTTCGAAATCGAAGGAAATTGAAGTTGTTGTAATGGACACGTCTACCGATGTTTTCGATTGCAGTATACTCGATGCGACTTATTTAGAGGACGAGGGCTTTCCGACAAGTGATGAACCGAGCACCTCATCTGCAGCTACCACGTTTGCATCTAAAGTTAAGTGTAGAGAAATTTTCGAGAAAAGCAGGTACAATTGGAAATCGAAAAAT
>NW_023458571.1:1216320-1223473 GCF_013731165.1 Rhagoletis pomonella | reverse complement strand
GTTATCGTTGTCAGGAAATGTATAATTAAATGGTTTTAGATTTGCGGACGAAAATACGGTAGAGTAGCGTTTTTGTGAACGTCGAGAACCAGGAAGGTCTTCAATTACATAGCGGTCGTTACCGCGAACTTTGGCAACGACAAAAGGCCCCTTGAAGCGTGGCTCTAATTTACGTGACACCAGTACTACTCACTTCGCTTTCAGCTAATACAATATCATATATATATATTTTCGGCTTAGTATGCTGACGATCAAATCGTTGTTTTACTTTTTCTCGTTGCGTTGTAATCTGCAACAGTTTGTCGGATAAACTCGATGTCTGTAGTACAAGTCGCTTCGTCAGACTGTAACGTAAGAACGACTTTATTTCGTAGTGTATCACGAGGTTGATAATTAAACAGCAATTCGTGAGGAGTTTTGTCTGTGGTGTCATTGGTCATTGTGTTGAGGGACCACTGTATGTCGCGTAAATTCATATCCCATCGTTTGTCGATGGTCGTTGTTGTTCTTAGCATGGAGGTTAATGTTCGGTTCACACGTTCCGCGTGACCTTTAGCCCTCGGTGTGCGACCAGCGTTAAGTGTGTGTACCATATAGTTGTCAGAGAAAAACGTTTTAAATGTGTGCGATGTAAAGGCAGTGCCTCTATCCGTGACCAGTCGGCTTGGTGTGCCGAAATAACTTAATACGTCATTGAGTACGTCGATTACATGTTTTGTTGCGGTGCTTTTGACAGCACGGACTACCGTGAATTTTGTGAACGCGTTTACGATAACTAAGGCATGCTCGTTTCGCAAACTGCTTCGTGGAAAAGGGCCCAAATGGATCGTTTTGAACGGATTCGGCTCCCCCTCCTTTTTTCCGCTAGGTTTCTTGTTGTATGCACAGTCGACGCAGGAGTTGATATATGCTTTAGTGAAATTGCGCATACGAGGGAACCACATATTCTGCTTAATTCGGTCAATCGTTTTGTCTGCGCCCAAATGACCTGCTTTGTCATGAGACTCGTGAAGTATTCTATAACGAACAGAATTAGGAACAACCCAAAGCTTCTTATTGTTGTCTAATCGATAGAGTCTTCCATTGTCAAGGTGATAACCGTCCATTTTGGTAACGTTCTGCTGTTTCATCGTGTCCATAATCGCTTTTATTTACTGTCTTGGTGTTGCAAGCTAAATAGCCAGTCACCACTGTCAACGCTGATCTTGCCAATTCGTAGTGACGCTGGTTCTACTTCCCGCGAAGGCTCAACGGGGGACCCACTCAACGCATCAAAGTGATCCATCAAAATGCCCGCCCGATGTTCGATTTTAACTTCGTAGTCTTGTATACGGAGCCACCACCTCGCAATGCGTGGAACTAACTCGCGCTTTATCATAACTGTTCGAATGGCGCTACAATCAGTCACAACTGTGATTGGTTTTTTCTGAATATAATATTTCATTCTCTCCAAGGACTCAACCACAGCCAGACACTCCAATTCGTAGCTGTGATAGCGTCGTTCTGCATCCGTAGTCGATCGACTGTAATAGATGACGGACAGTTTCAGCGACCTAACCCCGCTTAGAGCGGCGATACCCCTCAATCATTGTTCGTCCATGGAGCAACTCCTTGCAGCCGGATTGCTCCGCATCCTTCTTCTCCGGGCGGGCGTAGAGCCCAACCCCGGACCAGAAACGTATTTCTGCTGTGTTTGCCAGAATCGACTCCATCCAAACTCCACTTCGGTTAGGTGCAATTCGTGCAACTAATGGAGTCACCTAAGAACCTGCTCTGGTCTTAGGTCTCATCGGGAGTGGACCACAAGCTATGTGGCTCCCTGCTGCTCAAGCCAAACGGCACAATCAGCCTCCACGGCTACCCGCTCGCGCAACGCACCCAACACCCCAAGAGCCTGCACGGCTCCGAGAAGCTCCTCTGGGCAGCAGCAAACCTCCCAACCCCCCTTCCCCACAGTCTACCGGCCTGTCTAACTCGCGCGTGCCAGCCAACCAGCAGCTGCTGGTTGCACACACCACCTGCACCGTATGCCAGAGCAGAATATATCGGAACGTGACATCGGTCAAATGAAACTCATGCCTTGGCTGGTGTCACTTCGGCCTATGCTCCAGTCTACGCACCACGCGCGAATGGACTGCGAACTACAGCGCCCCATGCTGTAGAGCACCGCTGACACAGACAACAGCGCCCCCATTGCAGCCACCTACCAACAGGCAGCAACAGCAAGCGCGTCAGATGCAACAGGCCCAAGGTAGACCTCACTCCTCTCTCACCCCACGTATCGCGACTAGCCTCCCAAGGCATACGAAACTCCTACAACTTAACTGCAATGGACTCCAGAGTAAGATTGAGGAGATAGTAGTCTTTATGGGTCGGCATGGCATATTGATAGCTGCGGTCCAAGAAACGAAGTTGCAGAGCAACTCAACTCTATTAGGTTGCGCCGCCTACAGTGTGCTCCGTAAAGATCGCGAGCGAGATAATGGTGGCGGACTAGCGTTCATCCTACACCACTCAGTGCGGTATCGGCTTATCGAAGAAGGCATCGACCCGGGGGACAACACCCTAGAATGTCAGGGCATAGCTGTCCGGTCAGGGGATGTCGAGCTCGAAATATTCAACGTTTATATACCCCCTGTCACCTGCTTCCCGGCAGGATATCACCCTGACATAGGTGCGCTACGCAGAGGTGAAAACCGAATGGTAGTAGGTGACTTCAACGCGCACCACGATCTCTGGCACTCAAGCCTGGCCAATGATCGTAGGGGAAACCTTTTTGCTGAGCAGATAGACGATTCGACATTCTGCACCATGAACTACGACGCCCCCACCAGGATCATGGGTAGCTGCAGCAGCTCGCCAGACCTCACAATTCCTAGCGCTAGTTTGATGAATAGCATTTCATGGCGACCTATGCTAACACTAGCATCAGACCATCTACCCATAATCATCTTGATCAATAAGCCCACCGGCTTTGCTCCCGCGGACCACCGAACCTACACCTACTTCAACAAAGCTGATTGGGACGGCTTCGCGGAAGTCACCGAGAGCAGCTTCGTCGCCCTTCCACACCCACAAACATACATACTGGCGAACGCCAGTTCCGCAGGGTAGTCACTGCCGTAGCGGCTCGCTTCATCCCGTCCGGACGTATCGCGAAAGTCCGCCCAAATTTCCCGGCCGAAGCGGCTGTACTAGCAAATGAGCGTGACCACCTACGCCAGGTCGACCCCGGGGACCCCCGTCTGAGGGACCTTAATTTGGAGATTCGGTAACTGGTAAATCAGCATAAGCGGAAAAAGTGGGAGGAGCACTTAAAGGCCTGTAACTTCACATCTGGTGTGAGTAAGCTCTGGTCAACCGTGAGGTCCAACCCAACGCAGCGTGATGACAGAGTGGAAATCTCATACTTCACCTGCCACCTGACGCCAGCGAAGCACCGGCACGGATTCCGTAAAGTGCACAGCACAACAACAGCACATAACGCCACAAACACCCAAATAACTCGTGGCCTAAATCGAAACAGCCCCTGTGAGAGAACGGTCCTAGTAGCGCTGGACTTGTCAAAGGCGTTTCACACCGTCTGATATTCCACGCTAATAAGAAGATATCGAGGGCTCCTCACTCCCACAGGGACTGAAGCGATGGTCGGCGAATTATATGACTGGTCGACAGTCGTCAGTAATCTTCCGATATCAAACCTCGAAACCAAGAAGGATTAAACAAAGGGTTCCACAAGGTGGTGTTCTCTCCCCCTTACTATGTAACTTCTACATCTCGAAGCTTTCTCAACCACCTGAGGGAGTTTCCCTGATCTCATTCGCTGACGATTACTCGATTTCGGCGTCCGCCTGTCTCGCTTCTTCACTGCAAGGAGCACTCTTCCCAACGAAATCAACGGCGACCCTCGTCACCAACTGGACGAAGGAGATCAGGCTAGAGTTAGGCATACACGTCGATGGCACACCAATACCGACTGTAAACAACCCGAAAATTTTAGGGGTCACCTTCGATAGCCTGCTCTCCTACTCCACGCACACAACCGCAGTTGTCAATAAAGTACAGAGCCGCAACAAGGTCCTCAAGGCGCTTGCTGGCAACATACAAGGCAATTGGCCGGCCGGTTCTAAACTATGCTGCGCCAGTTTGGACGCCGGGGACTAGTTGGACGCAGTGGACGAAGCTACAGACTTGTCAGAACACACAGCGAGGCCCAAGTGCTCCCCGTAAGGGAACACAACAAAATGCTTTGTAAGCAATTTCTGGTGGGGTGTCACAGAAGTGAACACCCTAACAGACCTTTGCTTCAGGAGGAGCCTCCGCCCAGGCACGTCAGGGGGCACCTATTCGTGTACAAGGACGCAGTCCAACAGTACGTAGACCAACCACTGGGCCCGACGACATACAGACGAGCCATCAACGACATTCATAGAGAGTCAGTTACCATCTACCTCGACTCTCGACCTATGAATGCCGTAATAGGAGCCCAATCACCACCTGTAAAAGAGACGGAGCTTCAACTGCCAAGAGAGACCCGCGTTACCCTGGCTCAATTACGGTCTGGATACTGTAGCCGCCTCAACAGCTACCTGTCCATACTCGACCCCAATATCCCCAATGAGTGCCCGGCATGTGGAGAATCCCCCCACGACACCCACCACCTCTTTACATGCCAGCTGAATCCAATTCAGCTAACACCCCTCTCCCTCTGGTCCGAACCCATTGAAACAGCTCGTCTCCTGGGCCTCCGGTTAGTTGAGCTTGACGAAAATTATTGAACGTAGACCCGAAAAATGCGGGGCTTAATAGTGCCGCTACAACAAAAACAACAACGGGTTTCCAGTCGCTCCCCTCACGTTGAAGCAATACGCCAACCAAGTCGATAGAACTGGCGTCCGTATGTAGTCGATGCTCAGCCTCTAAGCAAAAAGCAGCTATAACAGGCTGTGAAGTCAATGCTAATTTCAATTTGTCGAAAGATTCATTTTGTTCGGGCCCCCAAATAAACGGTTTGTCTTTGCGTAAAAGTTCTCGTAAAGGTTCTGACAAAACGGCGTAGCGAGGAACAAATTTCCTAAAATATCCACTAAGCCCCAAAAATTTTCGAACTTCGGTGACGTTTTGGTGGCTTAAAGGTGTGAATCGCAAGAGTTTTTAAATTGCCAGGGGTGATACCCACAGGGATTATCTGGTGACCCAAAATTTCAATTGTCTCCCGTAGGAAAATACACTTACCAGTATTGAGCGTTAATGACAACTCGCGTATGGCTTTGAAAACGCGTCTTAGTTTCTGCATAATTTCGTCGAATGTGTTACCAGCAACCAAAATATCATCCATATAATGGATCATGTCGCCCGGTTCAGTCTTATCTTTTATTTGCGCCAATAACCTTTGGAAAACCGCGGGCGCGTTTTTTAACCCGAAAGGCATACGTTTAAACTCGTATAGCCCTTCCGTTGTCACGAACGCGGTGTATTTTCTGCACTCATTCGCAATCGGCACCTGGTAGTAACCGCTATTTAAGTCTAAGGCACAAAATATTCGATACCGTTTCGCATCGTGTAATGTTTCCTCCATATTTGGCATCGGAAACACTTCTTTCTTCGTAAAGTTTTTCACCTTCCGATAGTCGATACAAAGTCTATCTTGACCGTTTTTCTTTTTTACCAGCATAATCGGGCTTGCGTATACCGATTCCGATTTTTGCACAATATCGTTTTCGAGTAATTCGTCAATAATTTTTGCCACAATGGCACGACACACGATACGGTTGGTTCGTCCGTAGTTAGTGCAATTTTCATCTCGATTGTATTAGTTTTACCGATTTCTGATAAACCGCACGCGAATAACGGTATTCATTTATCAATCTCATTATTTTGTTTTGGGTTTCTGCATCACTCACACCGAAGGTTATGTCTTCATTCTTGATTGGATTTTTCTCAATTACTTTGCCTATTTCACGTTTGCATTGGTTTTCATTAGTAATTACGAATTTTGAAATTCCTCGATCGACCGTAAAATTAAAGTTTTCAAAAATATTTTGACCAATTAATAAGTCGTGTGTTAAAATTTCATCATCACCTATATAAACTTGTATTGTTTTAAAAACGTCGTCAATTTGTATGCCAATTTCTGACTTTTCATTCGCGAATCGTTCACCGCCACAAATACCACTGATTTTCAACAAATATGGCTCTTGCTTTATATGCAACGTACGCGCAACTGATTTGCGCATTAATGTACAGTGACTACCTGTATCTACAAATGCGACAAATTCGCGTTCATTTATTCGTATGACTTTTTCGAAAACTTTTTCGAGCGCGTTACACATAGTTTGCCTAATTGGTTTTGTTTTACCACAGTTTTGGGGTTCGCCTTTAGCATGCACTTTGTTGCAATCCGTACAACGTGGACGACGAGGCGGTTTTGGACACTTCGACGATATATGCCCTATTTCACCACAGTTATAGCACTTGATTACAGCCTTTGTATCGCTTGTTGGCGTACTTTTAAGCGTGCTATCGATTTTCATTTTACTCACAAATGGTTCACGTGTATTAGACGGATTATATTGCAAAAACTCATTTATATGTATGTATATATCTAATTATCGCTTGTTCGTTTAAAATAAAACGCCTGTCAAGAGAACAAAGCTGGAAACAATAGTCAATTACGTTTTCATTGTTCTTACGAGACGCAGCGGACATTCGGTGGTGCACTTCGGCTTCCAATTTGCGTAAACTACCATGGACGCATCAAGCTACAATTTTGCAGCACCTTTCATTTTACCAAATATGGCTAACATAAGCCCTTTCTCATCCCATTTGTATGCATTAATTGCTGCATTCACCCGTTCCAAAAAAAGTTCAGCCGTTATTGACTGCATGTTTGTTGGATCGAACTCAGGTATAGACTCAGCAATTTCTTTTACGGAATATAAACTACGCACCGCTCGTGCACCCGTATTTTGATTTTGCTCGACACTTGTTTCAGTTTCTTGTACATTGACCGGCGCTTGCGCGACCACACCGACCGCAGCGGTTAATGCCTCAATCATTTTACGCATTTCGTCTAATTGATTTTGCATATTGTTATTCGTTTCTTGCACGTCTTCCGAATCTTTTGCCTTTATATACGTTTGAACTAATTCAG
>NW_023458571.1:1215039-1216220 GCF_013731165.1 Rhagoletis pomonella | reverse complement strand
GTAGTTTACAAATGTAAATTTTTTAATTATTTTGTTCACGCTTGGTTCGTTATTACGTTATCGGGTTATGTGGTTATATGAACAATAACAAAATACACTGAATGAAAATAACCAACTTTGACCAACCCAAACCCTTGTTTACAGATTATGTGATGAACTGCTTATTGTCAGTGTTGGAAAATACTACAAATTAGAGTCCGACCGATTAATCGGCATCGGCATCGGCATCGGCTAGTATCGGCACAAAATTGAGCATCGGCATCGGCATCGGCATCGGCCATTTTTCGCCGATTCTTTGGAATTTCTTTTCAAATGTTCAGGTGAAGCGACAGCCAACTTTAAAAAAACATTTGCAGACAGCTCACAGAAATTATTTTTATGGAGAACACTGCCAGCAAAAAACATTGCCAAAAATTAACGAGATTTTATAGCAGCTTGAAACTTGCACTTCATTATACTACAATGAGATGGTCTACAAAACTGCATACCAAAATTCTGATTAAAAAGTTTGAAATTTTGGTGAAAATAAGCAGAATTTTTCTAATTTTTGTACAAAGTTTGAAATCTGAATTTATATGGTGTTTGTTGTATACCAGCTAGACTTTTATAAAAAAAAAAAATAATAAACATTAAATAAAATTGACAAAATCGGTCAAAATATCGCAACTCTTTTATTTTGTGGACCACTATACGTATGTACATACGTAGCTAGCATATAAGTTCTTATGCACTGAGTGCAAAATAGTGTATTTTAGTACAAAACGAAATGAAATTTTATGTTCCTAAATATTTTTTGCTTAGCACCATATAAAAAAGTGTTTATGTAATGTACATAAATGTGATATATGTACATATATTTTTACACATCATATGTATGGATGTACATACATGTGTATGTAATGTTGCATAACAAGCCAATTAATTCAATTATTTCTTTTCTTTGTTTTTTTAACGCCGGGAAATGTACTGATTTTATGAATTAATACATTTATTTGTAATTTTTTATGGAATTGGCATCGGCATCGGTATCGGCCGATTCTTTCCCATAAGCCGATTAATCGGCATCGGTACCTGAAAAAAAAATGGAATCGGTCGGACTCTACTACAAATTTACTAGATGGCAGCACAAAAAAGCGAACTGGCATCATCAAATTAAGAATTTTATGTAGGTAGCTCTGGTA
>NW_023458571.1:1207873-1214939 GCF_013731165.1 Rhagoletis pomonella | reverse complement strand
GTCGTTACCGAGAACTTTGGCAACGACAAAAGGCCCCTTGAAGCGTGACTATAATTTACGTGGTTCACCAGTACTACTCACTTCGCTTTCAGCTAATACAATATCATCCTTCTTATATATTTTCGGCTTAGTATGCTGACGATCAAATCGTTGTTTTGCTTTTTCTCGTTGCGTTGTAATTCTTTCTGCCGCAGTTTGTCGGATAGACTCTATGTCTGTAGTACAATTAATTAAGTAATTATTTTTATAAATCACATATTTTGCAATTTAACACAATAAAACCGCGTTTTCTGTCGAAAAATTGATTACTGAGACAATTTACTATTTTACAATTTAATTTATCCTCCCATTCGGATTTGTTTACTTATGTCAAGCAAAAATAAAACTACTCAAAAAAGCGAATATGTGGTAGATTTCAGACCTTGAGTGGTCGATGTGGTACATGCCCAAAAAAGTGGCAGATCTACCACAATGTGGTAGAAAGCCGATCACTGTTTCACAGTAAGAAATAAGACAATACGCAAAAATATGGCTTTATTTCTCAATGTAAAGTGAAATACCTATGGTTTTATTGCACGGCATCATTGCACTTCGCTATACAGGAACTGGAGAGCTGCAGACGAACTGGAGAGCTGCAGACGATTCATCAGGCGATTGTAGATGAAGGGGAAATGAGGGATGAAGTTGCCCGTAGTTTACAAATGTAAATTTTTTAATTATTTTGTTCACGCTTGGTTCGTTATTACGTTATCGGGTTATGTGGTTATATGAACAATAACAAAATACACTGAATGAAAATAACCAACTTTGACCAACCCAAACCCTTGTTTACAGATTATGTGATGAACTGCTTATTTGTCAGTGTTGGAAAATACTACAAATTAGAGTCCGACCGATTAATCGGCATCGGCATCGGCATCGGCATTGGTTAGTATCGGCACAAAATTGAGCATCGGCATCGGCATCGGCCATTTTTCGCCGATTCTTTGGAATTTCTTTTCAAATGTTCAGGTGAAGCGACAGCCAACTTTAAAAAACATTTGCAGACAGCTCACAAAAATTATTTTTATGGAGAACACTGCCAGCAAAAAAAATTGCCAAAAATTTACGGGATTTTATAGCAGCTTGAAACTTGCACTTCATTATACTACAATGAGATGGTCTACAAAACTGCATACCAAAATTCTGATTAAAAAGTTTGAAATTTTGGTGAAAATAAGCAGAATTTTTCTAATTTTTGTACAAAGTTTGAAATCTGAATTTATATGGTGTTTGTTGTATACCAGCTAGACTTTTATAAAAAAAAATAATAAACATTAAATAAAATTGACAAAATCGGTCAAAATATCGCAACTCTTTTATTTTGTGGACCACTATATGTATGTATGTACATACGTAGCTAGCATATAAGTTCTTATGCATTGAGTGCAAAAGAGTGTATTTTAGTACAAAACGAAATGAAATTTTATGTTCCTAAATATTTTTTGCTTAGCACCATATAAAAAAGTGTTTATGTAATGTACATAAATGTGATATATGTACATATATTTTTACACATCATATGTATGGATGTACATACATGTGTATGTAATGTTGCATAACAAGCCAATTAATTCAATTATTTCTTTTCTTTGTTTTTTTAACGCCGGGAAATGTACTGATTTTATGAATTAATACATTTATTTGTAATTTTTTATGGAATTGGCATCGGCATCGCTATCGGCCGATTCTTTCCCCATAAGCCGATTAATCGGCATCGGTACCTGAAAAAAAATTGGAATCGGTCGGACTCTACTACAAATTTACTAGATGGCAGCACAAAAAAGCGAACTGGCATCATCAAATTAAGAATTTTATGTAGGTAGCTCTGGTATTAACAGCTGTTTTTTGTTTACAAGTTCACAACCTAAATGAGTGCAAGTAAGTAAAAAATACTTCGTTGGAAATAAAAATCAATTTTAATTGTACATTTTCATTTTATTCCAGCGTCAAATGAAGTTCGGAAACGCAAAAGAGAAAACGAAGTGAAAAAATGGACAGAGGATGAAATGAAGAAGGTATTGAGCTATATGCAGGGGCACAGAAATATCGAGGTATGGTTGTACGATTCTTTAGGTTGTCTATTTCTTTTTGTTTATTTTTCCACTTTTATATTTGAAATTGCAGAAACCAACCGCCCAACTGTATGACAAAAAATTGTTGGAAGAAACCAAAATCGATGCGACTTGGAATATGCTAAATTGCAAAGCTCGCCACCTAAAAGGCACCTTGCAAAACGTCGATGGATGGAGCGACTCTACCGCCGCTGGACTGGGGGATGACGAAAATTTAACTACCATTAGAAGTACGCATATTCTGTTCTTTGATTTTAATTACAATAGCTTTAAATTTCTTGTTTATGTATAGAAAAAGTGCTTAAAAAATGTCCACATTTGGACCAACTTTTCGACATTTTTTCGAAATCGAAGGAAATTGAAGTTGTTGTAATGGACACGTCTACCGATGTTTTCGATTGCAGTATACTCGATGCGACTGATTTAGAGGACGAGAGCTTTCCGGCAAGTGATGAACCGAGCACCTCATCTGCAGCTACCACGTTTGCATCTAAAGGTAAGCGTAGAGAAATTTTCGAGAAAAGCAGGTACAATTGGAAATCCAAAAATTTGAATGGACGAAACTGGTTGAGAAGCAAAAATTAGAAATGGAGAGGCGAAAGCTTGAAAATGATTTCGAGATTAAAAAACTAGAATTAGAGCAAAATGAAAGATTAAAATGGTATGAAATTGAAATGAATTTAAAAAATAAATAAAACCATTTTGTTAAAGCAATAACACAAAAGTGGTCTTCTCACTCGAGCTTGGTACTCGGTGGCTCGGAGTTGGGTAATTTTTCCCCATGTAATTCGTTTGGATATTACATTTTACACAAACCAAATACATAGGAAAAAATTAACGAACACCCAGTTACCGAGTGCCAAGATCGGAGTGACGACTCCTAATGTGTAAAAATATGTACTTATTTTCAAACAAGTGCAAACATATACAGTATCGGTCATATCTATAGCACGCCATTTCGAAGTGATATTGTGTGCAACTTATGTTTATTTGTTTATTTTTGAGAATTTTCAATTAAAATACAGTTCTTTCGCTAACAAACCCCATATCAACCCAAGTTTAACAATTTGTAGAAAACTTCAAAAAAGTGCAACAAATTTGAACCTAAGTTTCAAACTTTTTTCTCGGAAGTGTTAGAATTTTTTTGAGTACACAGTTTTTTAGCCCCTGAAATTTTAGTCTGATAATGTGCAAGTTTCAAGTGACTGAAAGTTACCGTTGATTTTTTAGAATTTTTGTCGCCAAAGGTGTTGCGGTTTTCATCCATATACAAATAAATTGAGTTTATTCATTATATGGAAGCCAATGCGACAAAAAAAATTCTAAAAAATTAACGGTAATTCGTAGCCACTTGAAATTTGCACATTATAAGACTAAAATTGCAATGGCTAAAAAACTGTGTACTCAAAAAAATTCTAACACTTCTGAGAAAAAAGTTTGAAACTTAGGTGAAAATTTGTTGCCAAGTTTTCTACAAATCACATACTAGTGGCAAACTAAAGTATTGGCACAGTGAATTTTTCGCACTATATGCAAAGATTTTCATTGTTATTTATTTGCGATAAGTTTTTATAAAAATGAGTTTCATACTCCACCAAAAAAACATAAATATCAAATCTCCAAACTTGTGCAAAACTCAGAAAATTCAATAAATTTGCATACTATGCAACTTTTTATTCTGATTTTTTAGCCCATTTGATTTAGTTCCTAGAAAATCGCGTTGATTTTTGGCAATTTTTTAGTGGAAGGTGTTGCTCATTTTCTCCATACAAAAACTAATTGTCGAACATACATTGTAGGGAAGAACGTGCGTGAAAAAAAGTTGCCAAAAATCAACGCGATTTTCTAGCAACTTCAAACTTGGACTTTCTTATGCTAGAATCGAATGGGCTATATAACTGCATTCTTAGAATGTCTCTAAAAAATCTGAATAATAAGTTGTAAAGTAGTGTGCTGATTTATTGAATTTTCTTGAGTTTTGCACAGAATTGGAGATTTGATATTTATGTTTTTTGGTAGAGTATGAACCATATTTAAAACAAAAATAATAATAAAAAACTTTGCATATATTGCCAAAAATTCGCTGTGCCAATACTTTTGTTCGTCACTGTAGTATAATTTCAAAGTATCAAATTTTATTCGAATATTAAACTATACAGCGCCTGCGTTTTTAGCTCGGGCGTGGATGCACGAAGAGCAGTACCACCTTCAAATTGGGGAGAACAGCGATCTTCCAATAAAATGTTATGCAATACACAGCAATAGAGTACCAAATTATTAAAAAATACTCCACTTTCACTGTCTTTTATTTTAATTCGCATTTCTTTAAAGCTGCAAAACTTTTCCTTAAGGACTCCGAAGCAATTTTCCACTCTAACACGGTATTGGCTGTGTCTTTTGTTGAATTCGGCTTGTCGACCTGTGTCGATTAAAGTCGAATTGCTGCGATTTGGCGTCATCGAGTGTTTGTCAATTGATATGCTGAATCACCTGCGATCCATTCTTCATTATCAAATAAACGAGCAGTGTTTCTTCCAATATGCGACTTCTTAAATACCTTGGAATCATGGAAGCTTCCCAGATTGCCCACATAGGCATGCATTATGCGTAGCTTATAGTCACACACAACCTGCAGTTTTGTTGAGTATATTCGTTGTCGAGAGAAATATACCTCATGGTAGTTGTGTGGTTTCGGGGCCAGCTTGATCTCGCTACCATCAATGTATCCAATACAATACGGTAACTCGTTGAACCTATTGACAACAAGTTGCCGCCTCTCTGCAGCATTAGGCCACTGGATGTAGTCCGGTAATTTCTTTAAAATTTCTGAAAATACTCTTTCTGCAATTTCAACCAGAGTACCACCATCTCCTACTCCATAGGTTGTAGCGATTTTGCGTACTGAACCACTTACTCCCGATCAGCCTAAACGGTACAGCACGATTGAGAGTTGCAAATCTACGGGAACTGGCAAATTCGGCTTTGTACCTTTAAATGTAATATCGTTTTCAAATATAGTATTTATAAGACGAGCGAATTAGCTTTTGTTCACGCGAAGCATTTGTAAAAATCTTCCGTCGTCAAAACAACAGAGTACGTTATCTCGCTAATGAATAGATTTCGGTACATACAGTTCATCTCCGCGTCTAAATGAGCTAATTGTTGTTATATCTTCAAGTAGTGCGTCTACTATTCCATCAATTTCTGCGTGGTCCTGGTCGGAGTATACCGTATCTTAAAAAGTAAAAACTGAAATAATTGCGGGAAATATATTGCACATATTTTCAATAACATACCTTCAAACCATTTTATTTCTTGGATAGCTGCATTTATTTCAAAATCTATAATTTGTATGCTTTTATTAGGCATTTTTGATACAGTTCATGTCATTTTTATCAATCCTGAAATCAAAACAATTGAGCAGATAATTGTGTAAAAACAACCTCATAAGCAATATAACAGGTTGCTCACGATGCACAGAGGTTAAATTTAATTCTATGATCACATAACCCGATAACCAGCCAAGCGTGAACAACCGAAATGTAACTCACAGAAGTATTCCCAATTTAGTTTTTTCACTATAGTGCGATGCATAAAACGTCGCGAAGTGGCATTTTAGGCGAAATGGCAACGTTGCGAACAAAGTTGTATGAACGACCTATCGCAAATATAACATTCTTAAAAAATGCCACGCTTAAGTGTAACCGAAAAGTCTTTACAATTATATTTCCAAGTAACCTTAACTAATATATTATTTTTAATATTTTTATTGAGCTTTTGTACCACGATTGTTTATTAGGAAAAATTGAAAAAGCAACAAAGCCCAAGCGGTAGAAGTTATAGCAGCTATTTCGGAGATCACCACATCTCCTCAGCAGACTTCTTTTTTCTAGAATTCAGCAGGGAAAAGAAGTCTGATGAGGAGATGTGGTGATCTCCGAAATAGCGCTTTAACTTCTACCGCTTAGACTGTGTTGCTTTTTCAATTTTTCCTAATAAACAATCGTGGTACAAAAGCTCAATAAAAATATTAAAAATAAAATGTTAATAAGCCACAATAACAATGACAAATACTTAACTAATATACTTTTTCTTGAAGTATTCGAAAACAATAAAAAAAATCATGTGTTTCGCGACTTTGACTTTGAAATGATTACCAGATCAAATGATATGGCAATGGTGTTATTTTGTCGCAAGAATGTTTCCATACAAAAGTAATCAGCTGTGCCGCAAGGTGGCAAATTTTCCAACAAATGCGACATTTGGAACAACTTAGCGACGCTTTCCTGAATCCCACTAATATTCAAAATATTTACCATCATCGATTATTTTTGTTTAAAATATGGCTCATTCTATAACAAAAACCAAATAAATCAATCTTGCAAACTTTTGTACAAAATTCACAAAAATTAATCAAACTTTAAAAAATTTGTATCTAAACTTCAAACTTTTTATTTCGAATTTTGAAGAAAATTTTCCAGTATGCACTTTCACTAGCAAATTTTCATATAAAAAGGGCAGCTATCACTTATATTTTCATAGATATACGATCGCAATGTTCACGTGTATTTTTCACACATTACATATATTTTATTTTATTTTTTAACAATATAAGATTGTTGAACATCCCTTCATTTTAGTGTATTTAATTTTCTAACATCTGGTAACACCTTTCTGTTCTCCATTACAGCCATTTTGATTTGTTTGCTTCTTTACGTTGTTGAAGAAAAGTAGTGTAATTATTAATCGCGTTTGATATTGTTAAAAAATAAAATAAAATACTGTCGATTTCACTAAAATTGTCCCAATTTTACTTTGCATTTGGCACAGCAAAGATCAATTTGTTTCTACACCATAGTAAATTTCCCCATCCCGTCTCACCACGGAGTAAAAAGTTACCGATTGGCACACACCCTTAGTAAACAACATATTATTATATTATATATTATTGG
>NW_023458571.1:1203695-1207773 GCF_013731165.1 Rhagoletis pomonella | reverse complement strand
ATAATTAAATGGTTTTAGCTTTTCGGACGAAAATACGGTAGAGTAGCGTTTTTGTAAACGTCGAGAATCAGGAAGTTCTTCAATTACATAGCGGTCGTTACCGAGAACTTTGGCAACGACAAAAGTCCCCTTGAAGCTTGGCTGTAATTTACGTGGTTCACCAGTACTACTCCCTTCGCTTTCATCTAATACAATATCATCCTTCTTATATATTTTCGGCTTAGTATGCTGACGATCAAATCGTTGTTTTGCTTTTTCTCGTTGCGTTGTAATTCTTTCTGCCACAGTTTGTCGGATAGAGTCTATGTCTGTAGTACAATTAATTAAGTAATTATTTTTATAAATCACATATTTTGCAATTTAACACAATAAAACCGCGTTTTCAGTCGAAAAATTGATTACTGAGACAATTTACTATTTTACAGTTTATTTTATCTTCCCATTCGGATGTGTTTACTTATGTCAAGCAAAAATAAAACTACTCAAAAACGCGAATATGTGGTAGATTTTAGACCTTGAGTGGTAGATGTGCTTGATGCTCAAAAAAGTGGCAGGTCTACCACAATGTGGTAGAAGTCCGATCACTGTTTCACAGTAAGAAATAAGACAATACGGAAAAATATGGCTTTATTTCTCAATGTAAAGTGAAATAAAGCCATATGGCGTTATTTCCTATGGTTTTATTGCACGGCATCATTGCACTTCACTATACAGGAACTGGAGAGCTGCAGACGAACTGGAGAGCTGCAGACGATTCATCAGGCGATTGTAGATGAAGGGGAAATGAGGGATGAAGTTGCCCGTAGTTTACAAATGTAAATTTTTTAATCATTTTGTTCACGCTTGGTTCGTTATCACGTTATCGGGTTATGGGGTTATATGAACAATAACAAAATACACTGAATGAAAATAACCAACTTTGACCAACCCAAGCCCTTGTTTACAGATTATGCGATGAACTGCTTGTTTGTCAGTGTTGGAAAATACTACAAATTTACTAGATGGCAGCACAAAAAAACGAGCTGGCATCATCAAATTAAGAATTTTATCAAATCATCAAATTTTAGCTCTGTTATTAACAGCTGTTTTTTGTTTACAACTTCACAACCAAAATGAGTGCAAGTAAGTAAAAAATACTTCGTTGGAAATAAAAATCAATTTTAATCGTATATTTTCAGTTTACTCCAGTGTCAAATGAAGTTCGGAAACGCAAAAGAGAAAACGATGTGAAAAAATGGACAGAGGATGAAATAAAAAAGGTATTGAGCTATATGCAGAGGCACAGAAATATCGAGGTATGGTTGTACGATTCTTTAGGTTGTCTATTTCTTTTTGTTTATTTTTCCGCTTTTATATTTGAAATTGCAGAAACCAACCGCCCAACTGTATGACAAAAAATTGTTGGAAGAAACCAAAATCGATGCGACTTGGAATATGCTAAAATGCAAAGTTCGCCACCTAAAAGGCACCTTGCAAAACGTCGATTGATGGATCAACTCTACCGGCGCTGGACTGGGGGATGACGAAAATGTAACTACCATTAGAGGTACGCATATTCTGTTCTTTGATTTTAATTACAATACCTTTAAATTGCTTGTTTATGTATAGAAAAAGTTCTTAAAAAATGTCCACATTTGGACCAACTTTTCGAAATTTTTTCGAAATCGAAGGAAATTGAAGTTGTTGTAATGGACACGTTTACCGATGTTTTCGATTGCAGTATACTCGATGCGTCTGATTTAGAGGACGAGAGCTTTCCGGCAAGTGATGAACCGAGCACCTCATCTGCAGCTACCACGTTTGCATCTAAAGTTAAGCGTAGAGAAATTTTCGAGAAAAGCAGGTACAACTGGAAATCGAAAAATTTGAATGGAAAAATGAATGGAAAATGATTTCGAGATTAAAAACTAGAATTAGAGCAAAATGAAAGGTTAAAATGGTATGAAATTGAAATGAATTTAAAAAATAAATAAAACCATTTTGTTAAAGCAATAACACAAAAATGGTCTTCTCATTCGAACTTGGTGGCTCGGAGTTGGGTAATTTGTCCCCATGTAATTCGTTTGGATATTACATTTTACACAAACCAAATACATAGGAAAAAATTACCGAACACCCAGTTACCGAGTGCCAAGATCGGTGTGAAGACTCCTAATGTGTAAAAATATGTACCTATTTTCAAACAAGTACAAAACATATATATAATTTTAAGAGTTCACTCAGTTGTGTTTTTCCTTACAAATTTCAATCGGTATGTACATATATGCCACATACAGTGGCAAACTAAAGTATTGGCACAGTGAATTTTACGCAATATATGCAAAGTTTTTCATTGTTATTTATTCGCGATAAGTTTTTATAAAAATGTGGTTCATACTCCACCAAAAAAATATAAATATCAAATTTCCAAACTTGTGCAAAACTCAGGAAAATTCAATAAATCAGCACACTATTCATTGCCTTCAAAAAGGGGGGGGAACAGCGATCTTCCTATAAAATGTTATGCAATACACAGCAATAAAGTACCAAATTATTAGAAAATACTTCACTTTCACTGTCTTTTATTTTAATTCGCATTTCTTTAAACTGCAAAACTTTTCCTAAGGACTCCGAAGCAATTTTCCACTCTAACGCGGTATTGGCTGTGTCTTTTGTTGAATTCGGCTTGTCGACCTGTGTCCATTAAAGTAGAATTGCTGCGATATGGCGTCATCGAGTGTTTGTCAATTGATATGCTGAATCACCTGCGATCCATTTTTCATTATCAAATAAACGAGCAGTGTTTCTTCGAATATGCGACTTCTTAAATACCTTGGAATCATGGAAGCTTCCCGGATTGCCCACATAGGCATGCATTATGCGTAGCTTATAGTCACACACAACCTGCAGTTTTGTTGAGTATATTCGTTGTCGAGAGAAATATACCTCATGGTTGTTGTGTGGTTTCGGGGCCAGCTTGATCTCGCTACCATCAATGTATCCAATACAATACGGTAACTCGTTGAACCTATTGACAACAAGTTGCCGCCTGCAGCATTAGGCCAATGGATGTATTCCGGTAATTTCTTTAAAATTTCTGAAAATACTCTTTCTGTAATTCCAACCAGAGTACCACCATCTCCTACTCCACAGGTTGTAGCGATTTTGCGTACTGAACCACTTACTCCCGATCAGCCTAAACGGTACAGCACGATTGCGAGTTGCAAATCTACGAGAACTGGCAAATTCAGCTTTGTACCTTTAAATCTAATATCGTTTTCAAATATAGTGTTTATAAGACGAGCGAATTAGCTTTTGTTCACGCGAAGCATTTGTAAAAATCTTCCGTCGTCAAAACAACAGAGTACGTTATCTCGCTAATGAATATATTTCGGTACATACAGTTCATATCCGCGTCTAAATGAGCTAATTGTTGTTATATCTTCAAGTAGTTCGTCTACTATTCCATCAATTTCTGCGTGGTTCTGGTCGGAGTATACCGTATCTTAAAAAGTAAAAAACTGAAATAATTGCAGGAAATATATTGCACATATTTTCAATAACATACCTTCAAACCATTTTATTTCTTGGATGGCTGCATTTATTTCAAAATCTATAATTTTATCTTTTATGCTTTTATTATTCATTTTTGATACCGTTCATGTCATTTTTATCAACCCTGAAATCAAAACAATTGAGCAGATGATTGTGTAAAAATAAGCTCATAAGCAATATAAAAGGTTGCTCACGATGCACAGAGGTTAAATATAATTCTATGACCACATAACCCGATAACCAGCCAAGCGTGAACAACCGAAATGTAACTCACAGAATTATTTGTACCACTTTATTAGTAGATCTACCAACTTTTTAGCTGTTTTTTATTTTCTACCATTTCTAAAAAAATCGACCAATATTTTCCCGAAAGAAAGTAAAGAGATTTAAATGAACACCGTGTATATATATTTTATCATGGAATATACCTAAATTGAACATGAGGAGTTAACTTTGACCATAACCAACTGTTTATGGAAATATTTTTCGTTTTCAATACGTTTTTTGTGGGAGACTGCCAAAGGAATGGTATGCAAACTTAAAT
>NW_023458571.1:1199981-1203595 GCF_013731165.1 Rhagoletis pomonella | reverse complement strand
TTTTATGCATCGCACTGTTGTGAAAAAACTAAATTACGAATACTTCTGTGAGTTACATTTCGGTTGTTTACGATTGGCTGGTTATCGGGTTATGTGATCATAGAATTAAATTTAACCTCTGTGCATCGTGAGCAACCTTTTATATTGCTTATGAGCTTATTTTTACACAATCATCTGCTCAATTGTTTTGATTTCAGGGTTGATAAAAATGACATGAACTGTATCAAAAATGCCTAATAAAAGCATAAAAGATAAAATTATAAATTTTGAAATAAATGCAGCTATCCAAGAAATAAAATGGTTTGAAGGTATGTTATTGCAAATATGTGCAATATATTTCCTGCAATTATTTCAGTTTTTTACTTTTTAAGATACGGTATACTCCGACCAGGACCACGCAGAAATTGATGGAATAGTAGACGAACTACTTGAAGATATAACAACAATTAGCTCATTTAGACGCGGAGATGAACTGTATGTACCGAAATCTATTCATTAGCGAGATAACGTACTCTGTTGTTTTGACAACGGAAGATTTTTACAAATGCTTCGCGTGAACAAAAGCTAATTCGCTCGTCTTATAAACACTATATTTGAAAACGATATTAGATTTAGGGGTACAAAGCTGAATTTGCCAGTTCCCGTAGATTTGCAACTCGCAATCGTGGTGTACCGTTTAGGCTGATCGGGAGTAAGTGGTTCAGTACGCAAAATCGCTACAACCTGTGGAGTAGGAGATGGTGGTACTCTGGTTGAAACTACAGAAAGAGTATTTTCAGAAATTTTAAAGAAATTACCGGAATACATCCATTGGCCTAATGCTGCAGAGAGGCGGCAACTTGTTGTCAATAGGTTCAACGAGTTACCGTATTGTATTGGATACATTAATGGTAGCGAGATCAAGCTGGCCCCGAAACCACATATTTCTCTCGACAACGAATATACTCAACAAAACTGCAGGTTGTGTGTGACTATAAGCTACGCATAATGCATGCCTATGTGGACAATACGGGAAGCTTCCATGATTCCAAGGTATTTAAGAAGTCGCATATTGGAAGAAATACTGCTCGTTTATTTGATAATGAGGAATGGATCACAGGTGATTCAGCATATCAATTGACAAACACTCGATGACGCCATATCTCAGCAATTCTACTTTAATGGACACAGGTCGACAAGCCGAATTCAACAAAAGACACAGCCAATACCGAGTCCTTAATGAAAAGTTTTGCAGCCTTAAAGAAATGCGAATTAAAATAAAATACAGTGAAAGCGAAGTATTTTCCAATAATTTGGTACTCTATTGCTGTGTATTGCATAACATTTTATTGGAAGATCGCTGTTCTCCCCAATTTGAAGGCAATGAATAGTGTACTGATTTATTGAATTTTCCTGAGTTTTGCACAAGTTTGGAAATTTGATATTTATGTTTTTTTGGTTGAGTATGAACCACATTTTTATAAAAACTTATCGCAAATAAATAACAATGAAAAACTTTGCATATATTGCGTAAAATTCACTGTGCCAATACTTTAGTTTGCCACTGTATGTGGCATATATGTACATACCGATTAAAATTTGTAAGGAAAATCACAACTGAGTGAACTCTTAAAATCATGATACAAAAATAGTAGGTAGTTTCATTTGTTGACATTCGTTGTTGTTGCCGACCACTTGACTTTTAACAAGTTTGTGACATTTAACTAAAATCATGCTACCAGATTCACTAGCAGCAACGTTTTCGTTTCTTGAAAAAGGAAGAAAAAAACGTTTCAAGCTCGTCGAAAGGTTCGAAAAAAGGTTTTGCTAATGCAGTTTGATGACAAATTTCTTACGCAAAATATTTTTAAAACTCTAAACGAGATACCGTTATCCGTGGAAGAGAGAGGAGGTTGAGTTAAAATGATGCCCTGCAACTTGTAATTTTTTGGATTCTCGGAATTTTCTGATAAATATGTGGCGCTGGTAAAAAATATATACGCATGCACATGAGATGAAAAGTACTGCAGTTTAATTTTCTAAAATGTTTATTTATGGAAAAATGCATGGTAAACGACAATTCGAGGACGGTTCGGTTATTTGTGAAGTGATTTTGGGTTATCGTGTCCAAACGTGTGACCCGAATCAACAAATTTTAACATATGCGGCTAGTCAAAGGATTAAGCTTTAACCTAAAACAAAAATTTCGGTTTGAAATATGCTCCCTCAAAAATATAATTCCACAAATAACCGAACATTTCCCATGCACAACATTAAATCCTCTGATGTATTGTTTGATTCCTGTCAATGTGGCAAGGCAGCTCATAATTTTGTACAATTTATGAAACTTCAAAAACTTATTTTTTGTCAAAAATTTTGAAATGAAACTACCTTCTTTGTGTATCATGCTTAAAATTATATATATGTTTTGTACTTGTTTGAAAATAGGTACATATTTTTACACATTAGGAGTCTTCACACCGATCTTGGCACTCGGTAACTGGGTGTTCGTTAATTTTTTCCTATGTATTTGGTTTGTGTAAAATGTAATATCCAAACGAATTACATGGGGAAAAATTCCCAACTCCGTGCCACCGAGTACCAAGCTCGAGTGAGAAGACCACTTTTGTGTTATTGCTTTAACAAAATGGTTTTATTTATTTTTTTAATTCATTTCAATGTCATACCATTTTAATCTTTCATTTTGCTCTAATTCTAGGTTTTTAATCTCGAAATCATTTTCAAGCTTTCGCCTCTCCATTTCTAATTTTTGCTTCTCAACCACTTTCGTCCATTCAAATTTTTCGATTTCCAATTGTACCTGCTTTTCTCGAAAATTTCTCTACGCTTAACTTTAGATGCAAACGTGGTAGCTGCAGATGAGGTGCTCGGTTCATCACTTGCCGGAAAGCTCTCGTCCTCTAAATCAGTCGCATCGAGTATACTGCAATCGAAAACATCGGTAGACGTGTCCATTACAACAACTTCAATTTCCTTCGATGTCGAAAAAATGCCGAAAAGTTGGTCCAAATGTGGACATTTTTAAAGCACTTTTTCTATACATAAACAAGAAATTTAAAGTCATTGCAATAGCTGCGTAATATGCGTATCTCTAATGGTAGTTAAATTTTCGTCATCCCCCAGTCCAGCGCCGGTAGAGTTGCTCCATCCATCGACGTTTTGCAAGGTGCCTTTAAGGTGGCGAACTTTGCATTTTAGCATATTCCAAGTCGCATCGATTTTGGTTTCTTCCAACAATTTTTTGTCATACAGTTGAGCGGTTGGTTTCTGCAATTACAAATATAAAAGTGGAAAAATAAACAAAAAGAAATAGACAACCTAAAGAATCGTACAACCATACCTCGATATTTCTGTGCCCCTGCATATAGCTCAATACCTTTTTTATTTCATCCTCTGTCCAGTTTTTCACTTCGTTTTCTCTTTTGCGTTTCCGAACTTCATTTGACGCTGGAATAAAATGAAAATGTACAATTAAAATTGATTTTTATTTCCAACGAAGTATTTTTTAATTACTTGCACTCATTTTGGTTGTGAACTTGTAAACAAAAAACAGTTGTTAATACCAGAGCTACCTACATAAAATTCTTAATTTGATGATGCCAGTTCGTTTTTTT
>NW_023458571.1:1196800-1199881 GCF_013731165.1 Rhagoletis pomonella | reverse complement strand
CAGTTACCGAGTGCCAAGATCGGTGTGAAGACTCCTAATGTGTAAAAATATGTACCTATTTTCAAACAAGTACAAAACATATATATAATTTTAAGCATGATACAAAAAAAAGGTAGTTTCATTTCAAAATTTTGAACAAAAAATAAGTTTTTGAAGTTTCATAAATTGTACAAAATTATGAGCTGCCTTGCCACATTGACAGGAATCAAACAATACATCAGAGGATTTAATGTTGTGCATGGGAAATGTTCGGTTATTTGTGCAATTATACTTTAATGGGAGCGGAGGGGGAAGAAGTGGGGCACCTAAAACTCCAGTCATTAGAAATAGCGCAGTATAAACTTGCATAAAAGTCATCCTTCGCCTCCGTCCCTTTCTACAGGGACTCGGGGCCCATTTCGAAATAGAGTAAAATTAGCATTTTCACAATCCACAGTATTTTTGGGTAAAATCCACCTCCAAATTTATAAAAAAATTCATATTAAGTGTTAAAGCTTAATCCTTTGACTAGCCGCATATGTTAAAATTTGTTGATTCGGGTCACACGTTTGGACACGATAACCCAAAATCACTTCACAAATAACCGAACCGTCCTCGAATTGTCGTTTACTATGCATTTTTCTATAAATAAAAATTTTAGAAAATTAAACTGCAGTACTTTTCATCTCATGTGCACGCGTATATATTTTTTACCAGCGCCACATATTTATCAGAAAATTCCGAGAATCCAAAATGTTACAAGTTGCAGGGCATCATTTTAAATCAACCTCCTCTCTCTTCCACGGATAACGGTACCTCGTTTAGAGTTTTGAAAATATTTTGCGTCAGAAATTTGTCATCAAACTGCATTAGCAAGAACTTTTTTTCGAACCTTTCGACGAGCTTGAAACGTTTTTTCTTTCTTTTTCAAGAAACAAAAACGTTGCTGCTAGTGAATCTGGTAGCATGATTTTAGTTAAATGTCACAAACTTGTTAAAAGTCAAGTGGTCGGCAACAACAACGAATGCCAACAAATGAAACTACCTCCTATTTTTGTATTATGATTTTAAGAGTTTACTCGGTTGTGTTTTTCCTTACAAATTTCAATCGGTATGTACATATATGCCACATACAGTGGCAAACTAAAGTATTGGCACAGTGAATTTTACGAAATATATGCAAAGTTTTTCATTGTTATTTATTTGCGATACGTTTTTATAAAAATGTGGTTCATACTCCACCAAAAAAACATAAATATCAAATTTCCAAACTTGTGCAAAACTCAGGAAAATTCAATAAATCAGCACACTATTCATTGCCTTCAAATTGGGGAGAACAGCGATCTTCCAATAAAATGTTATGCAATACACAGCAATAGAGTACCAAATTATTAGAAAATACTTCACTTTCACTGTCTTTTATTTTAATTCGCATTTCTTTAAAGCTGCAAAACTTTTCCTTAAGGACTCCGAAGCAATTTTCCACTCTAACGCGGTATTGGCTGTGTCTTTTGTTGAATTCGGCTTGTCGACCTGTGTCCATTAAAGTAGAATTGCTGCGATATGGCGTCATCGAGTGTTTGTCAATTGATATGCTGAATCACCTGCGATCATTCTTCATTATCAAATAAACGAGCAGTGTTTCTTCCACGATTGTACCACGATTGTTTATTAGGAAAAATTGAAAAAGCAACAAAGCCTAAGCGGTAGAAGTTATAGCAGCTATTTCGGAGATCACCACATCTCCTCATCAGACTTCTTTTTCTAGAATTCAGCAGGGAAGCAGGGAAAAGAAGTCTGATGAGGGGATGTGGTGATCTCCGAAATAGCGCTATAACTTCTACCGCTTAGACTGTGTTGCTTTTTCAAGTTTTCCTAATAAACAATCGTGGTACAAAAGCTCAATAAAAATATTAAAAATAAAATGTTAATAAGCCACAATAACAATGACAAATACCTAACTAATATACTTTTTCTTGAAGTATTCGAAAACAATAAAAAAACATGTGTTTCGCGACTTTGACTTTGAAATGATTACCAGATCAAATGATATGGCAATGGTGCTATTTTGTCGCAAGAATGTTTCCATACAAAAGTAATCAGCTGTGCCGCAAGGTGGCAAATTTTCCAACAAATGCGACATTTGGAACAACTTTGCGACGCTTCGTGAATCCCACTAATATTCAAAATATTTCCCATCATCGTTTATTTTTGTTTAAAATATGGCTCATTCTATAACAAAAACCAAATAAATCAATCTTGCAAACTTTTGTACAAAATTCACAAAAATTAATCAAACTAAAAAATTTGTATCTAAACTTCAAGCTTTTTATTTCGAATTTTGAAGAAAATTTTCCAGTATGCACTTTCACTAGCAAATTTTCATATAAAAAGGGCAGCTATCACTTATATTTTCATAGATATACGATCGCAATGTTCACGTGTATTTTTCATACATTACATATATTTTATTTTATTTTTTAACAATATAAGATTGTTGAACATCCCTTCATTTTAGTGTATTTAATTTTCTAACATCTGGTAACACCTTTCTGTTCTCCATTACGGTCCGTCTCCACAGGCAAAAGTTTTTGCCTACCAACTCTCATTTTTATTGCCTGATAAAAATTTTATCAGCGGCAATTTTTGTGCGTGGGCATTTTTTATCTTGATAAAGGCATTTATAAGATGGCAATTTTTGCCGGATCAATTAAAAAGTTTAAAAAATATGCTATTTCACACTCAAGCAAATAATAACACATATTTTAATAGAAAACAGTTCAATTTTTGCTTTTATATTGAAATATCGATAATGTTGTCTCCACGAAGCTATCGCGCAAATGAAAATGTAGCTGTCAAAGTACCAAATTGCTGGCAATATTTATCAAGATAAAAGCTCTGATAATTATTGCTTGCCAAGAGCAATATGCGGTCTCCATGGGCAAAATTTTGCCTGATAACATTATCAAGATAAAAACTTTTGCCTGTGGAGACAGCAAGCTACAGCCATTTTGATTTGTTTGCTTCTTTACTTTGTTGAAGAAAAGTAGTGAAATTATTAATCGCATTTTATGTTGTTAAAAAATAAAATAAAATACTGTC
>NW_023458571.1:1191116-1196700 GCF_013731165.1 Rhagoletis pomonella | reverse complement strand
GCAGCATTAGGCCAATGGATGTATTCCGGTAATTTCTTTAAAATTTCGGAAAATACCCTTTCTGTAATTTCAACCAGAGTACCACCATCTCCTACTCCACAGGTTGTAGCGATTTTGCGTACTGAACCTCTTACTCCCGATGAGCCTAAACGGTACAGCACGATTGCGAGTTGCAAATCTACGGGAACTGGAAAATTCATCTTTGTACCTTTAAATCTAAAATCGTTTTCAAATATAGTATTTATAAGACGAGCAAATCAGCTTTTGTTCACGCGAAGCATTTGTAAAAATCTTCCGTCGTCAAAACAACAGAGTACGTTATCTCGCTAATGAATAGATTCGGTACATACAGTTCATCTCCGCGTCTAAATGAGCTAATTGTTGTTATATCTTCAAGTAGTTCGTCTACTATTCCATCAATTTCTGCATGGTCCTGGGCGGAGTATGCCGTATCTTAAAAAGTAAAAAACTGAAATAATTGCAGGAAATATATTGCACATATTTTCAATAACATACCTTCAAACTATTTTATTTCTTGGATAGCTGCATTTATTTCAAAATCTATAATTTTATCTTTTATGCTTTTATTAGGCATTTTTGATACAGTTCATGTCATTTTTATCAACCCTGAAATCAAAACAATTGAGCAGATGATTGTGTAAAAATAAGCTCATAAGCAATATAAAAGGTTGCTCACGATGCACAGAGGTTAAATTTAATTCTATGACCACATAACCCGATAACCAGCCAAGCATGAACAACGAAATGTAACTCACAGAAGTATTTGTAATTTAGTTTTTTCACAATAGTGCGATGCATAAAACGTCGCGAAGTGGCATTTTAGGCGAAATGGCAACGTTGCGATCAAAGTTGTATGAACGACCTATCGTAAATATAACATGGTTGGTTGGTTGGTTGGTTTAAGTGGATTGTCACTCAGGTAACAAAGCAATTAGCAAGTTTGCCATTTTGATTCCACAACTCGTGCAACCTACAGCCATTTGGCGGCTTTAATAAATTTCAGTAGGTCATACAGAGAGAGGCAGCTGCACTCTGAAATATTCTGCAGGAATGGTTTGCCGAGTGTATTTAGCCTCATCCTTGCGAGGGCTGGACACTCGCACAGCAAGTGTTCGACTGTCTCTTTTGAGCCCGGGTCATCCTGTGATGTTCCACCTCTGCCTGGCCTTCGAATGATAAAATTCGGTAATTTTTGTCTTAATCTCCCTGAGCGAAGCGCCCATGTCCACCGCGTGGGACATATCCAGTGCGGAGCCGCTCCTTGCTAGTTCGTCCGCTGCCTCATTTCCGTAGATGCCCCTATGTCCCGGGACCCATATTAGGGTAATTTCATCAGAGATATAGGCCAGCTCTCTCCTACATTCATCCACTAGCTGAGATCTAACAGAGTTAGAGGAAAGTGCCGGAATAGCCGCTTGGCTATCCGAGAGGATGTTCACATGCGTTCTCGCGGGTACATTGTCTTTGATGTACCAACTGCCTCCTTAATAGCAAACGTTTCGGCCTGGAAGACGCTTGCATAGTCTGGTAGGCGGAAGAATAATTTTAGGTTATATTGCTCAATGAAGACCCCAGCACCAACCCCGCATTCCATCTTTGACCCATCCGTAAAGACAGTTCAGCCCTGCAAGTACCCGAAATCTTCCTGATTCCAGTCACTGCGGCTTGGGAATTTCGTGCGGGGTTTGTGGTGACCCAGGTCTTCGACAGGATATAGTCAGTGGGCAGCGCTTTAATTTCAGACGGTATTGCGTCTAGGATGGAACCGTGCCCGGACGGTCTTTCCTTCCAGAGCTCCAGGGCACGCAGTCTGATGGCGCTGTTAGCAGCTGAATTCTCGATGAAGATATCTATAGGTAATAAGTCAAGAAGGATGATCAAAACGTCCTTCGGACAGGATCTCATTGCGCCTGTTACGCTAGCGGCTGCTGACCTTTGAATTCCGCCTAGCTTTTTAACTACTTTTAATCCTTAGTAAGGGCTGGCCTCCAGACCAGCGCCCCATAAGAGATTATGGGTCGGACTATAGCTGTGTACATCCAGTGCACAATTCTTGGTTTCAAACCCCATCTGTTGCCCAAAATTCCCTTGGCCGCATAGAGAGCCACCGTGGCCTTCCTAGCACGCTCCTCAATGTTTGGTTTCCAGTTAAGTTTGGGATCCAAAATAACTCCAAGGTATTTCACCTTCATTGACATCCAGTTCCGTTCCTCGGAACCTTGGTTTATTAAAATTTGGTAATTTTGTTTTATTTGTGAAAAGCATAAGGTCAGTTTTCTCCGGGTTTACGCTAAGAGAACAGCTTATGGCCCAGGAATCTACTATCTTTAAAGTCCTTTCCATAATTTCACTTATGACCGAAGGAAACTGACCCGATACCAGTATCGCTACATCATCGGCGTAAACCACCGCTTTGATTCTCTGAGAGTCCAGCTTTACCAGTAGTTTGTTTGAGACCATAAGCCATAGTAACGGTGATAGCACTCCTCCCTGTGGGGTGCCTCTCACTGCATATACGGCCCTGCTTTGGTACCCCAGTTCGGCATGTATTACTCTGCTCCTTAGCAGAGACACTATCCAAGCCCGGACACGGTGATCAATCCCTGTTTCCATAAGTGACTCAGGGATGGAATCTACACTGACATTATTAAAGGCCCCCCTCGATGTCTATAAAGGACGCCATTGTAAATTGTTTATAGTAGAGCGAACTCTCAATTGTACCTACCACTTCATGTAGGGCAGTCTCCGTTGACTTCCCTTTCAAGTACGCATGTTGAGAGCATGATAAATTGGACGTCTTGTCCATAACATACAGATCCAACAGCCTCTCAAACGTCTTGAGGACGAAGGACATTAGGCTTATTGGTCGGAAATCTTTAGCATTGTCATGACCCCGTTTTCCCGCTTTAGGAATAAAAATTACCTTAATCTTCCTCCAGCTTAACGGAACGTGGTTCAGTATTAGGCACCCTCTAAAAATTGTTTCTAGGACTGGAATGACCATCTCAGATGCTTTCTGAAGCATGACTGGTAGTATTCCGTCCATACCCGGTGATTTATAGGGTGAGAAGCTGAAGATAGCAAATTGTATCTTTTCCCTCTCTAGTAGCTCCTCTAAGAGGTCTTCGGAGAGGGTTGGTATATGGTCTGGGGCATCGGTTTCCACTACATCGATTTTGCACCCTGGAAAATGTGTATTCAGAAGGATATCCAGCGACTCCCCAGCCGACTCGGTCCATGAACCATCTGACCTTTTTATATATGTTGGCTGTGAGTGCCCTTTGGCAAGGATTTTGCTTAATCTCGCAGATTCCTTGGTATCCTCGATGGATTCGCAGAATTCCCTCCAGGACGCCTCCTTGGCGTCCCGTATCGCTTTTTTGTATTTCTTTAGGTTCTCTCTGTATAGGTCCCATAACTTAATCCTGTAGCATTCGTTGAAGGATTTTCTTACTTGCTTCCGTAGCGCTGTAAGGTTCTCATTCCACCAAGGTGTGCGCGCTTTCTTGCCATACCTCAGCGGACAAGCCTTCGTAAGGGCCTTTCCGAAGGCCTTATTCACAGCTGTCCGCTTTGGCGTCCAGTTCGCCTCTTGTAGGAATGTCTTAAACTGGTAGTTTCTTCAATTCTTTTCCAATAACCTTTTGAAATAAGTCCCAATCTGTTTTACGAGGGTTTCTAAAGGGAGTAGGCGTAACCGCCGCAATATTTAGCTCAAAGAGTATTCGACGGTGGTTCGTCGGATTTTCTCCATTTATTGACCTTTAGGCTCCCCTCGGTCAGCAGAGTTAGGTCTAGGAGGGAGTACTACCTCTATTACAAATCCTAAACGTAGAATCAATAATAAATTGAAATAGCGACTCACCTCTTTCGTTGGTTTCCGAGCTGCCCCATAATGTATGCCGTGAATTGGCATCGCAGCCGAGTAACATTGGACTAGCTCCTGCTAGCCTTTGTAAAGTGACGACTTCCTGTGGCGGACACGGCCTGTCGTGCGCCATGTATACGGATGATATAAAACAGATTTGTTTATTCATCAACTTCAAGTTGACGACTGTAGTATCCGGTGAGCTGAAGTTGGAACATAAGAAAGCTTTAATATGTTTTTTAACCAATACACACGCGCGGGGTTTACCTGATATACTAGTGTAGAAGAGGTTATAGCGGGCGTCAGTGAGTTCCTTAACCTCTAGGTCCCTTACCCAAGGTTCCTGTATCAACGAGATGTCGATGTCTTCCTCCCTTAGGAAGACCAGGAGCTTGTCCGAGGCAGCCTTAGAGTGCCTAAGTTTTGCCTGGACCACCTTCATCGACTTTCTCGGCATTGTTAACTGGCCCTGTGCCTGCCAGCACCTGGTTGGCATCTTCAGCGACTTCTTCGTCCGCGGTAACCTTGAGGTTCATATCGCCCAACATCTGGTTGGCATATCAGCCTCTGGAATCGGCTCATTGGAGCGGAATATTTTTAGTTTCGCTGTTCTCACCCCGAAGAGCAGCTTGTTGTCCATTTTTTGCAATGGCCCAATACTTTCTTCGTTAAGCCTCAGAAGGTACGAAGAACTCTGCGCGCCCTCTAGAGGCTTTTCTGAACGAATGACTACCCAGTCACCCATGGGTATTTCTGGATTCTGCCGTTGCAGGAAGCGGATCAACTTGTCGCTATCCACAGCCATCTTCGGCAGCCAAATGCGGGCCCTGGGTTTCCTAGGTACCTCCTCGGCAGGGATTAGTTTGAACTTCAAACCCTCCCAGGCGTTGCCGAGCTCGGCTACGCAGTTGCCGAGGAATTCCCTAGAGAACTCATCTCTACATTTGAAAATCCGGCAACCCCTCAGGGACTCACTGGACTCAAATCCTGGAATAGGGTTGTCCGGATTTTCAAGCAGGTAGTCGCCCACCCGTTCAGAGAGTTTTGACTCGATCTCGACCCACCGCTCCTGAACGGGCTTACCGCTGCCTGTGGCTTCGTCGACAAGCGCAACCTGAAGGTGATCCCTGGCCACCTCACAGTACCGTCGTTTCGCCAACGTTTCTTCTTGCTGGGGCGTGCTTTTTGTGTCCGCCCTTTTTCCAGCTGGTTCTGTTGTAGACTCCTCCTTAGGTCTACTTCGTTTGACTGCCACAGGCTTCTTGGTTGGTTTTGAAGTAAGGTACCTCCTGTACTCCTCCACCACTTTATTGCACCTGCGACTGTCTTCTTCATCCTTGGGGTGTACCGTACCGGCCGCTGCATTCTTGGCAATCTTGTCAAGAATGAAGACAGCCCTGTTGTACCTCGACCTGTTTTTATTATTGTTTTTGTTCATTGTTTTTTGTTCCCACGAGTATGCTCGGAAGAGGTGGTCCACCCCGTGGTAAGGCACTTATACAACCGACCTTGCCCGGGCATCGGAGGGGACCGTTAGCGACCAGTTCTTTAAGCGCTACTGGCCATTCATCCACCGGCACGGGTACCTCAACACCACTGGCTTAAAGTGCTTTCCAGAGGAGGGAAAAGGGGAGAGTGGTCGGCAATATATAGGTGGGGTGATAGGTAAGGGGGGAGGGGGGGGGGGGGGGGGGG
>NW_023458571.1:1189804-1191016 GCF_013731165.1 Rhagoletis pomonella | reverse complement strand
GGGGGGGGGGGGGGGGGGGGGGGGGGGGGGGGGCGGTTAAAGGAATCGGTTGGGTTGGGGGAACGTCGGTGCGGGCGTCTGCGCATGGGAGCTGCAGCCCACGACCGCCACACGAACTACGGGTGAGCAGCCGCAGACTCCAGTCCTATACCCAGTACTCCTCTTGGTTCATGGTGCTGTGCCCCACTTAAGCCCCATACCCAGAGGCAAGGAGACCGACATGATGAGGAAATATAACATTCTTAAAAAATGCCGCGCTTAAGTTTAAACGAAAGTCTTTACAATCATATTTCCAAGTAACCTTAACTAATATATTATTTTTAATATTTTTATTGAGCTTTTGTACCACGATTGTTTATTAGGAAAAATTGAAAAAGCAACAAAGCCTAAGCGGTAGAAGTTATAGCAGCTATTTCGGAGATCACCACATCACCTCATCAGACTTTTTTTTCTAGAATTCAGCAGGGAAGCAGGGAAAAGAAGTCTGATGAGGAGATGTGGTGATCGCTTAGACTGTGTTGCTTTTTCAATTTTTCCTAATAAACAATCGTGGTACAAAAGCTCAATAAAAATATTAAAAATAAAATGTTAATAAGCCACAATAATATTGACAAATACTTAACTAATATAATTTTTCTTGAAGTATTCGAAAACAATAAAAAAACATGTGTTTTGCGACTTTGACTTTGAAATGATTATTAGATCAAATGATATGGCAATGGTGCTATTTTGTCGCAAGAAAGTTTCCATACAAAAGTAATCAGCTGTGCCGCAAGGTGGCAAATTTTCCAACAAATGCGACATTTGGAAGAACTTTGCGACGCTTCATGAATCCCACTAATATTCAAAATATTTCCCATCACCGTTTATTTTTGTTTAAAATATGGCTCATTCTATAACAAAAACCAAATAAATCAATCTTGCAAACTTTTGTACAAAATTCACAAAAATTAATCAAACTTTAAAAAATTTGTATCTAAACTTCAAACTTTTTAATTCGAATTTTGAAGAAAATTTTCCAGTATCCACTTTCACTAGCAAATTTTCATATAAAAAGGGCAGCTATCACTTATATTTTCATAGATATACGATCGCAATGTTCACGTGTATTTTTCATACATTACATATAATTTATTTTATTTTTTAACAATATAAGATTGTTGAACATCCCTTCATTTTAGTGTATTTAATTTTCTAACATCTGGTAACACC
>NW_023458571.1:1188604-1189704 GCF_013731165.1 Rhagoletis pomonella | reverse complement strand
AGTCCGTGCACTGCTTACAAGTAAAAGTGAAAGTACAAATATTAATAAATATTTTTTTTTTGTGCAGGTTAGGATCAGGTATTTTTACCACTGCAGCCTTTGGGTTGGTCAAATGCAGCCTTTGCATATTTACAAGTAAGTATACCACCCCATAAAAGCGAAAATGGATTATTTAATAATTATTTTTTCTTGCGCAGGTCAAGATCATTTGGGTTGGTCAAGTGCAGCCCTTGCACACTTCTAGGATTCGAATTTGATCGCAGGTACAACTTTTTCCTTACCGCAAACTCAACATCATCGTAGCGCAAGTGCCTTTATAATATCGCACACCGTCTTCTAAAGAGTCACAACTCAAAATAATACGTTTGTCAAAAAATGCCAAAAACTATTTCTCAGCACATGATAATCATATGGACAAGGACGACTTTACCTTACGTTTTTTTTTTTTAATTATAACCAGCTTTTGCTGAAAGGTAAATAAAGGTCTGTGTACATTTTCTCCTACTACTGATTTCTCATAAGGCTCTCAAATATAATAATTTTTAAAAGATTAATTTATATGCATTATATCATTTGCATCTTTACTATTTCTATATTTCTTCATATAGTCCCTTTGAATAAAGGATTTGTTTGAATTCCATTAATTTTGTTTAATACTTACTGGAATTTCAATGAAACCATGGTTTTTTTTGAATATTTGGGAATATTTGTCGATAATATTTTTCTTTGGTCATAATTTTATGTGAACAAAATTCTCGTATTCTTCATTTAAAGCATTTTTAATAACTATAAGACATGTTTATTATACCATAAAAAAGATAATTGTCTATTGTGTAGATTAGTGGAATCTGCTTCATACACTTAATTAAATTTTTAAACATAAAACGCATTTCAGTACTACCAGACTACTTTTCCTACTACCTCTTCACAAAAGGGGAAAAAGTGGTTACCCGCTTTCTCTTTCCTTCTCAAATGCAACTTTACAAGGCAGTCGACTCATACAAATGTCAATATTTATCTAACCTTGTATTATTGAATCATGGGAAGAAGAACCAACAGTTTAAAAGGCGAACTTAGCACAGTGCGTAGGCTTAGTCAGC
>NW_023458571.1:1186840-1188504 GCF_013731165.1 Rhagoletis pomonella | reverse complement strand
TTTGAAATGATTTAAGTTTGCACACCATTCCTTTGGCAGTCTCCCACAAAAAACGTATTGCAAACGAAAAATATTTCCATAAACAGTTGGTTATGGTCAAAGCTAACTCCTCATGTTTAATTTAGGTATATTCCACGATAAAATATGTATACACGGTTTTCATTTAAATCTCTTTGCTTTCTTTCGGGAAAATATTGGTAGATTTTTAGCCTTTGTTGGTAGAAATGGTAGAAAATAAAAAAAACAGCTAAAAAGTTGGTAGATCTACCAATAAAGTGGTAAAGTATGTGCACTGCTTACAGGTAAAAGTGAAAGTACAAATATAAATAAATATTTTTTCTTGTGCAGGTTAGGCTCAGGTATTTTTACCACTGCAGCCTTTGGGTTGGTCAAGTGCAGCCTTTGCATATTTACAAGTAAGTATACCACCCCATAAGAGCGAAATTGGAATATTTAATAATTAATTTTTCTTGCGCAGGTCAAGATCATTTGTGTGTCACTGGTGCAGCTATTTTTAACACTGCAGCCTTTGGGTTGGTCAAGTGCAGCCTTTGCACACTTCCAGGATTCGAATTTGATCGCAGGTACAACTTTTTCCTTACCGCAAACTCAACATCATCGTAGCGCAAGTGCAGGTGCAGCCCACTCTTAACAAGACCTCTATAATATCGCACACCGTCTTCAAAATAGTCACAACTCAAAATAATACGTTTGTCAAACAAAAAACTATTTCTCAGCACATGATAATCATATGGACAAGGACGACTTTACCTTACTTTTTTTTTTAATTATAACCAGCTTTTGCTGAAAGGTAAATAAAGGTCTGTGTACATTTTCTCATACTACTGATTTCTCATAAGACTGATTCTGATTTTTCTCATAAGACTGATTGTAGAAAAAAGTAAAAAGCATCACAAAAATTACATTTTTAAAAAACCAAATGTAATTAAGTTACGATGAAGATCTAACATTTAAATGTAACCATTACATTACTAAAACATTTAAATAAAAAAAAAATACAAATGTAATTCAATTGAAGATGTAATTTTTAATGCTACAAATATAATAATTTTTAAAAGATTATTTTATATGCATTATATCGAGCCCTAACCGCCAAAATAACGTAAGCGACATTTTTTTACAATTTTCTTTTTGATGCGGAAATATTCCTAGAGCATCTAGATGCATTTCTGCATCAAAAAGAAAATTTTGAAAAAAATGTCGCTTACGTTATTTTGGCGGTTAGGGCTCGATATCATTTGCATCTTTACTATTTGTATATTTCTTCATATAGTCCCTTTGAATAAAGGATTTGTTTGAATTACATTAATTTTGTTAAAAATACTTACTGGAATTTCAATGAAAGCATGGTTTATTTTGAATATTTGGGAATATTTGTCGATAAGATTTTTCTTTGGTCATAATTTTATGTGAACAAAATTCTCGTATTCTTCATTTAAATCATTTTTAATGTCTATATGACATGTTTATTATACCATAAAAAAGATAATTGTCTATTGTGTAGATTAGTGGAATCTGCTTCATATACTTAATTAAATTTTTAAATAGAAAACGCATTTCAGTACTACCAGACTACTTTTCCTACTACCTTTTCAAAAAAGGGGATAAAGTGGTTACCCGCTTTCTCTTTCCTTCTCAAATGC
>NW_023458571.1:1184078-1186740 GCF_013731165.1 Rhagoletis pomonella | reverse complement strand
TTTTTTCTTGCGCAGGTCAAGATCATTTGTGTGTCGCTGGTGCAGTCTTAACAAGGCCTTTATAATATCGCACACCGTCTTCAAAAGAGTCACAACTCAAAATAATACGTTTGTCAAAAAATGCCAAAAACTATTTCTCAGCTCATGATAATCATATGGACAAGGACGACTTTACCTTACGTTTTTTTTTTAATTATAACCAGCTTTTGCCGAAAGGTAAATAAAGTTCTGTGAACATTTTCTCATACTACTGATTTCTCATAAGACTGATTCTGATTTTTCTCATAAGACTGATTGGATAAAAAGGTAAAAAGCATTACAAAAAAATTACATTTTTAAAAAACCAAATGTAATTAAGTTACGATGAAGATCTAACATTTAAATGTAACCATTACATTGCTAAAAAATTTAAATAAAAAAAATACAAATGTAATTCAATTGAAGATATTGAAGATGTAATTTTTAATGGTACAAATATAATAATTTTTAAAAGATTAATTTATATGCATTATATCATTTGGATCTTTACTATTTGTATATTTCTTCATATAGTCCCTTTGAATAAAAGGATTTGTTTGAATTCCATTAATTTTGTTTAATACTTACTGGAATTTCAATGAAACCATGGTTTATTTTGAATATTTGGGAATATTTGTCGATAAGATTTTTCTTTGGTCATAATTTTATGTGAACAAAATTCTCGTATTCTTCATTTAAATAATTTTTAATATCTATATGACATGTTTATTATACCATAAAAAAAGATAATTGTCTATTGTGTAGATTAGTGGAATCTGCTTCATATACTTAATTAAATTTTTAAACATAAAACGCATTTCAGTACTACCAGACTACTTTTCCTACTACCTCTTCACAAAAGGGGAAAAAGTGGTTACCCGCTTTCTCTTTCCTTCTCAAATGCAACTTTACAAGGCAGTCGACTGATACAAATGTCAATATTTATCTAACCTTGTATTATTGAATCATGGGAAGAAGAACCAACAGTTTAAAAGGCGAACTTAGCAAATTGCGTAGGCTTAGTCAGCTATGGTCGTTGGAGCGAATCCCACTGAAGAAGTCTGATGAGGAGATGTGGTGCTGCCACTCTTTCTTTAAAAACACAATAAATATACTTTTGTGAAAAGAAGGGGATTTCTATTCCTTTTCTTCGCACGCAAAAGTGAGATTTCTACGTAGTGAGGGATATAATCCCTAAGTGCGGCCGAAGGTGTTCAGCCCCTCTTCTTTGGCAGCACATAAAGGAGAATTCAACGTAGTGAGGGTTATAATCCCTAAGTGCGGCCGAAGACATCTTACGCAGAAAGGTGTTCTCTGCAAAAGGTGTTCAGCCCCCCTTCTTTGGCAACACAGAAATGAGAATTCTACGTAGTGAGGGTTATAATCCTTGAGTGCGGCCGAAGGCCGCCTACGCGAAATGGAGTTGGACGCACAAGTACTTTTTTGATAGAGTGGCAGCAGCAATTTTCCTCCATTTTATTTTTAATAGAGTGGCAACACCAGTTTTCCTCCAACTTATTTATATTAACTTCACAATATTGTTGTGCAGATTGTCAAAACCGGAATATTGGAATTAAATACCGAATTTCGCGAAAATGTATACTTAAAACATCACAAATATATAAAAACTAATAAATACGTGTTGAGTTCATTTACTTCATTTATTCGCGTTAAATTCATCAAAACATAATGCGAAAAGTGCAAATGTTTTTTGCAAATAACTCTTTAATGATTTAAAAATATTAATTTCCGCTCTCGAATTATTGTTATTCGCTTTAAAGTTCGTCGATTAATACCCGTCCCGATTGTTTTCATCAATTTTGGCCTGGTTCCGCTAAAGTGCACTTTTACCAATAATAATATATAATATAATAATATGTTTTTTACTAAGGGTGTGTGCCAATCGGTAACTTTTTACTCCGTGGTGAGACGGGATGGAGAAATTTACTATGGTGTAGAAATAAATTGATCTTTGCTGTGCCAAATGCAAAGTAAAATTGGGACAATTTTAGTGAAATCGACAGTATTTTTTTTTATTTTTTAACAATATAAAACGCGATTAAATACACTAAAATGAAGGGATGTTCAACAATCTTATATTGTTAAAAAATAAAATAAAATATATGTAATGTATGAAAAATACACGTGAATATTGCGATCGTATATCTATGAAAATATAAGTGATAGCTGCCCTTTTTATATGAAAATTTGCTAGTGAAAGTGCATACTGGAAAATTTTCTTCAAAATTCGAAATAAAAAGTTTGAAGTTTAGATACAAATTTTTTAAAGTTTGATTAAATTTTGTGAATTTTGTAAAATTTTTTGTTCGTTTCTTTTTCTGCTGTGAATCTTATTTTTATGTGTTGTGCGTTGAGGGTTTTTAATATATCTTCTACGTCATTTGATTTTACTATTGCAAATAGATCATCTACATATTTTGTTATGTATTTGATTTGTATATTTTGTTGCTTATATATATGCTATAAGGATCGGCGAACACAAGGCAGACGAACGGAACAAGAGTATGACAACCAGGGTACGAAAATAAACTGTACAAAACAATTCCCATTTGCTCATCGATCATCATATCATTTGCGGTTTTGTACAGTTTTGTAAATAGTCAGAAACAAATTGTAAGATTCA
>NW_023458571.1:1182598-1183978 GCF_013731165.1 Rhagoletis pomonella | reverse complement strand
AGCCATTCACCATAGACAATAGGGGGGAACAGCTAAACTCATTTAGCTAACTTTGTTGAAGAAAAGTAGTGAAATTATTAATCGCGTTTTATATTGTTAAAAAATAAAATAAAATACTGTCGATTTCACTAAAATTGTCCCAATTTTACTTTGCATTTGGCACAGCAAAGATCTATTTATTTCTACACCATAGTATATTTCTCCATCCCGTCTCACCACGGAGTAAAAAGTTACCGATTAGCACACACGCTTGGTAAACAACATATTATTATATTAGATATTATTGGTAAAAGTGCACTTTAGCGGAACCAGGTTAAAATTGATGAATAGAATCGGGACGGGTATTAATCGACGAGCTTTAAAGCGAATAACAATAACCCGAGAGCGGAAATTAATATTTTTAAATCATTAAAGAGTTATTTGCAAAAAACATTTGCACTTTTCGCACTATGTTTTGATGAATCTGACGCGAATAAATGAAGTAAATGAACTCAACATGTATTTATTAGTTTTTATACATTTGTGATGTTTTAAGTATACATTTTCGCGAAATTCTGTATTTAATTCCAATATTCCGGTGTTGAAAACCTGCACAACTATTATGTAGTTAATATAAAAAAGTTGGAGGGAAACTGATGTTGCCACTCTATTAAAAATAAAATGGAGGAAAATTTCTGCTGCCACTCTATCAAATAAGTACTTGTGCGCCCAACTCCTTTTTACGTAGGCGGCCTTCGGCCGCACTCAAGGATTATAACCCTCACTACGTAGAATTCTCATTTCTGTGTTGCCAAAAAAGAGGGGCTGGACACCTTTTGCAGAGAACACCTTTCTGCGTAAGAAGTCTTCGGCCGCACTTAGGGATTATAATCCCCACTACGTAGAATTCTCCTTTATGTGCTGCCAAAGAAGAGGGGCTGAACACCTTCGGCCGCACTTAGGGATTATATCCCTCACTACGTAGAAATCTCCAATTTGCGTGCGAAGAAAAGGAATAGAAATCCCCTTCTTTTCACAAAAGTATACTTCTTGTGTTTTTAAAGAAAGAGTGGCAGCACCACATCTCCTCATCAGACATCTTCAGTGGGATTCGCTCCAACGACCATAGCTGACTAAGCCTACGCACTGTGCTAAGTTCGCCTTTTAAACTGTTGTTGCTTTTTCCCATGATTCAATAATACAAGGTTGGATAAATATTGACATTTGTGTCAATCGACTTCCTTGTAAGGTTGCATTTGAGAAGGAAAGAGAAAGCGGGTAACCACTTTATCCCCTTTTGTGAAAAGGTAGTAGGAAAAGTAGTCTGGTAGTAATGAAATGCGTTTTTTATTTACAAATTTAATTAAGTATATGAAGCAGATTCCACTAATCTACACAATA
>NW_023458571.1:1181138-1182498 GCF_013731165.1 Rhagoletis pomonella | reverse complement strand
CTTTGGCAGCACATAAAGGAGAATTCTACGTAGTGAGGGTTATAATCATTAAGTGCGGGCGAAGACCTCTTACGCAGAAAGGTGTTCTCTGCAAAAGGTGTTCATCCCCTCTTCTTTGGCAATACAGAAATGAGAATTCTACGTAGTGAGGGTTGGGCGCACAAGTACTTTTTTGATAGAGTGGCAGCAGAAATTTTCCTCCATTTTATTTTTAATAGAGTGGCAACACCCGTTTTCCTCCAACTTATTTATATTAACTACACAATATTGTTGTGCAGATTTTCAACACCGGAATATTGGAATTAAATACAGAATTTCGCGAAAATGTATACTTAAAACATCACAAATGTATAAAAACTAATAAATACGTGTTGAGTTCACTTATTTCATTTATTCGCGTCAGATTCATCAAAACATAGTGCGAAAAGTGCAAATGTTTTTGCATATAACTCTTTAATGATTTAAAAATATTAATTTCAGCTCTCGGATTATTGTTATTCGCTTTAAAGCTCGTCGATTAATACCCGTCCCGATTGTTTTCACCAATTTTGGCCTGGTTCCGCTAAAGTGCACTTTTACCAATAATAATATATAATATAATAATATGTTGTTTACTAAGGGTGTGTGCCAATCGGTAACTTTTTACTCCGTGGTGAGACGGGATGGGGAAATTTACTACGCCAAATGCAAAGTAAAATTGGGACAATTTAGTGAAATCGACAGTATTTTATTTTATTTTTTAACAATATAAAACGCGATTAATAATTTCACTACTTTTCTTCAACAAAGTAAAGAAGCAAACAAATCAAAATGGCTATAATGGAGAACAGAAAGGTGTTACCAGATGTTAGAAAATTAAATACACTAAAATGAAGGGATGTTCAACAATCTTATATTGTTAAAAAATAAAATGAAATATATGTAATGTATGAAAACTACGCGTGAACATTGCGATCGTATATCTATAAAAATGTAAGTCCCTGCTTCCCTGCTGAATTCTAGAAAAAAGAAGTCTGATGAGGAGATGTGGTGATCTCCGAAATAGCTGCTATAACTTCTACCGCTTAGACTGTTGCTTTTTCAATTTTTCCTAATAAACAATCGTGGTACAATAAAAATATTAAAATGTAATATATTAGTTAAGGTTACTTGGAAATATAATTGTAAAGACTTATCGTTTACACTTAAGCGCGGCATTTTTTAAGAATGTTATATTTGCGATAGGTCGTTCATACAACTTTGTTCGCAACGTTGCCATTTCGCCTAAAATGCCACTTCGCGACGTTTTATGCATCGCACTATTGTGAAAAAACAAATTACGAATACTTCTGTGAGTTACATTTCGGTTGTTCACGCTTGG
>NW_023458571.1:1179988-1181038 GCF_013731165.1 Rhagoletis pomonella | reverse complement strand
AAGGTGTTCAGCCCCTCTTCTTTGGCAGCACATAAAGGAGAATTCTATGTAGTGAGGGTTATAATCCCTAAGTGCGGGCGAAGACCTCTTACGCAGAAAGGTGTTCTCTGCAAAAGGTGTTCAGCCCCTCTTCTTTGGCATCACGGAAATGAGAATTCTACGTAGTGAGGGTTATAATCCTTGAGTGCGGCCGAAGGCCGCCTACGCAAAAAGGAGTTGGACGCACACGTACTTTTTTGATAGAGTGGCAGCAGCAATTTTCCTCCATTTTATTTTTAATAGAGTGGCAACACCAGTTTTCCTCCAACTTATTTATATTAACTTCACAATATTGTTGTGGAGATTTTCAACACCGGAATATTGGATTTAAATACAGAAGTTCGCGAAAATGTATATTTAAAAGATCACAGATGTATAAAAACTAATAAATACGTGTTGAGTTCACTTACTTCATTTATTCGCGTCAGATTCATCAAAACATAGTGCGAAAAGTGCAAATATTTTTGCATATAACTCTTAAGTGATTTAAAAATATTAATTTCCGCTCTCGGATTATTGTTATTCGCTTTAAAGCTCGTCGATTAATACCCGTCTCGATTGTTTTCATCAATTTTGGCGAATTAGTACCGAGGATCCCGAAAACCTCAAAGTTATGTCGAAAATCCCGAATTAGTCCCGAGAATCCCGAAATAGCCCAAAAATCCCGAAGTAGTTCCGAAGATTCCGAAATTCCTGAAGAAGTATCGAAAATCCCAAAATAGTCCAAAAATCCCGAAACAGACTAAAAATCTTGAAGTAGTCCCGAAGATTTCGAGAATCCCGAGGAAGTCTCGAAAATCTCGAATTATTCCCAAGGATCCCGAAGATTTTCGTGGAACTGGAAGTTGGAAGATTCTTAAATATCTTATTTGCGTCGCAAACAAAAGTGTTATTTAATTGAAAAATTACAAATCAAATTGATTCGCTCTACAAATCAAATCAAAAATTTGTATTTCTTATTTGGTTGAAAAATCAAATCACAAATAATTTTATTTTTTATTTGGTCAACAA
>NW_023458571.1:1177997-1179888 GCF_013731165.1 Rhagoletis pomonella | reverse complement strand
AAAAATTAACGAACACCCAGTTACCGAGTGCCAAGATCGGTGTGAAGACTCCTAATGTGTAAAAATATGTACCTATTTTCAAACAAGTACAAACATCTATATATTAATACGCTAACATAAATATTGTCTCCGTTCGTTTGGCGATTCTACCGAACCGATTTCAAAACCAAGAACACCGTTGGAAGGCATTTTTCCGTAGTTGAGCAGAGTTTTTATGGTTTCACAATTGGTTGAAAATTACGGCCAAAACCGTCGTTTAAACATTTTCGAATTGTGTATACATGTTGCTGCAACATGTTCAATTTGACATGTTTCGCCTGTTGCTTCACTACACATTTGAAATTAAGCTTCGAAATAAAGATAAATATGAAGATGAAGAAATAAATGATAATGATGAAGTCAAAAAAAAAGAAGGCAAAAGTGAAGATAAAGTCGAAAATGGAGACAATGACCGATACATAAAAATTAGGGTAACTGAAATGGTAAGAACATTTCTTGAATTTATGAAGTGAAACTTTTTTAGCGGCAGTTGGTTGGGAGTAAATCGTAAAATTCGAGGGGAATAATGCACATGGAAATGGTACTCAGCGGTTTAACGGTTTGAGAATAAAAACAAAAACAAAGATGCCTAGAGGTTCAGGCAAAAACGACGATCAAAGTAAATTTAAACACTTTAAGGTAAAGGTGAGAGGAATATGCAAAAATAAAGATAAATATGAAGAAAAGGATGAGGTGAAGATCGATATTGTTATCGATATAAAACTCGATATTTTTATCGATATAATAATCGATATTGCTATCGATAAAATAATCTATATTGTTATCGATACTGTTATTGATTAAATAACCGCTATTGTAATCGATATAATAATCAATAATAATAATCGATATTGTTATCGATACAATAATGGATATTGTTATAGGTATAATAATCGATTAAATAATTGATTTTGTTATCGATTTAGTCATTTATATTTTTAACGATATGTACAATAATCGATACTGATGATTGTTATATTTATCGATGAATTAATCGATCTTACAATCGTTGTATTTTTCTATATGTTTATGGATATTGTTATCGGTATTTTTATCGACACAGTTACCAACAGGGTTATCGATATACTAATCGCAACATGGAATGTGATCACATTACATGACATCACATCACATTTTATCACATGATATAAAGAGACATAACATGATATTACATCACACGATATCACGTGCAGTGTACGAAAATAAACTATATTGTACGTTACTATTTCGTTTCGTTTATTACTTTAACAGTTCGGTACAATACGAAACAAAACGGCTGAGTTCACTTTGGCGATAGTACACTACAGTAGTTTAGTAGTTACAGACGAAACAACAAACGAAATGAATCGTGCAGGGAAAATATTTTTATGTATGTACATATATGCAATAAACAAATACAAAACGAATGGCTGCAATGAATAAAAAAAATAAAAATGTTTTTTAATTGAATTGGATATGAAAATTTACAGAAAAAATTATTTTTCACGTAATTGAAACGTTCGCATACATATAAAACGTACCCTATGGTACAATTGTCACAAACGAAAAGCAAACGTTTCTCGTTGGGGAAAATGACAGTGAATCTTACAATTTGTTTCTGACTATTTACAAAACTGTACAAAACCACAAATGATATGATGATCGATGAGCAAATGGGAATTGTTTTGTACAGTTTATTTTCGTACCCTGATCACGTGACATCACATTATATGGCATGACATCACATGACTTGACATCACATGATATGACATCGTATGGTATGACATCATATGACATGACATCACAGGATATGACAACACATGACTTGACATCCTATCACATCACATAAAATCACGTCACATCTTATCACGTC
>NW_023458571.1:1176744-1177897 GCF_013731165.1 Rhagoletis pomonella | reverse complement strand
CAGTTACCGAGTGCCAAGATCGGTGTGAAGACTCCTAATGTGTAAAAGTATGTACCTATTTTCAAACAAGTACAAAACATATATATAATTTTAAGAGTTCACTCAGTTGTGTTTTTCCTTACAAATTTCAATCGGTATGTACATACATGCCACATACAGTGGCAAACTAAAGTATTGGCACAGTGAATTTTTCGCAATATATGCAACGTTTTTCATTGTTATTTATTTGCGATAAGTTTTTATAAGTTTTTTCGGCCGCTGTGGTGTAGTGGTAAGCAGTGCGCGCTTTCACTCATCAGCACCTGGGTTCAAACCTTGGTCAAAGCAACATCGCAAGAAATATAGAAAAAGTTTTTTCTTAACAGCGGTCGTCCCTCGGCAGGCAATGGCAAACCTCCGAGTGTATTTCTGCCATGAAAAACAGCTTCTCATAAAAATACAATCGCCGTTCGGAGTCGGCGTAAAACGGTAGGTCCCTCCGCTTTGTGTGAGAACATCAAGGCGCACGCCACAAGTCGGAGGAGAAGCTCGGCCAAACACTAACATATGTGTAAGCGCCAATCTATTATTATTATTATTATTTTATAAAAATGTGGTTCATACTCCACCAAAAAAACATAAATATCAAATCTCCAAACTTGTGCAAAACTTAGGAAAATTCAATAAATTTGCATACTATGCAACTTTTTATTCAGATTTTTTAGCCCATTTGATTTAGTTCCTAGAAAATCGCGTTGATTTTTGGCAATTTTTTAGTGGAAGGTGTTGCTCATTTTCTCCATACAAAAACTAATTGTCGAACATACCAAGCCCTAACCGCCAAAATAACGTTAGCGACATTTTTTTCAAAACTTTGTTTTTGATCCAGAAACATTCCTAGAGCATCTAGATGCATTTCTGCATCGAAAAGAAAATTTTGAAAAAAATGTCGCTTACGTTATTTTGGCGGTTAGGGCTCGATACATTGTATGGAACCTGCATGAAAAAAGTTGCCAAAAATCAACGCGATTTTCTAGCAACTTCAACCTTGGACTTTCTTATGCTAGAATCGAATGGGCTATATAACTGCATTCTTAGAAAGTTTCTAAAAAATCTGAATAATAAGTTGTAAAGTAGTGTGCTGATTTATTGAATTTTCCTGAGTTTTGCACAA
>NW_023458571.1:1175274-1176644 GCF_013731165.1 Rhagoletis pomonella | reverse complement strand
AAAAAACATAAATATCAAATCTCCAAACTTGTGCAAAACTCAGGAAAATTCAATAAATTTGCATACTATGCAACTTTATATTCAGATTTTTTAGCCCATTTGATTTAGTTCCTAGAAAATCGCGTTGATTTTTGGCAGTTTTTTAGTGGAAGGAGTTGCTTATTTTCTCCATACAAAAACTAATTGTCGAACATACATTGTATGGAAGAACCTGCGTGAAAAAAGTTGCCAAAATTCAACGCGATTTTCTAGCAACTTCAAACTTGGACTTTCTTATACTAGAATCGAATGGGCTGCATTCTTAGAATGTTTCTAAAAAATCTGAATAATAAGTTGTAAAGTAGTGTGCTGATTTATTGAATTTTCCTGAGTTTTGCACAAAATTGGAGATTTGATATTTATGTTTTTTGGTAGAGTATAAACCATATTTAAAACAAAAATAATAATAAAAAACTTTGCATATATTGCCAAAAATTCGCTGTGCCAATACTTTTGTTCGTCACTGTAGTATAATTTCAAAGTATCAAATTTTATTCGAATATTAAACTATACAGCTCCTGCGTTTTTAGCTCGGGCGTGGATGCACGAAGAGCAGTACCATCGTATAGGTCATTGCCTTCAAATTGGGGAGAACAGCGATCTTCCAATAAAATGTTATGCAATACACAGCAATAGAGTACCAAATTATTAAAAAAAACATCACTTTCACTGTCTTCTATTTTAATTCGCATTTCTTTAACGCTGTGAAACTTTTCCTTAAGGACTCCGAAGCAATTTTCCACTATAACGCGGTATTGGCTGTGTCTTTTGTTGAATTCGGCTTGTCGACCTGTGTCCATTAAAGTAGAATTGCTGCGATATGGCATCATCGAGTGTTTGTCAATTGATATGCTGAATCACCTGCGATGCATTCTTCATTATCAACTAAACGAGCAGTGTTTCTTCCAATATGCGACTTCTTAAATACCTTGGAATCATAGAAGCTTCTCCGATTGCCCACATAGGCATGCATTATGCCTATAGCTTATAGTCACACACAACCCCCAGTTTTGTTGAGTATATTCGTTGTCGAGAGAAATATACCTCATGGTTTTTGAGTGGTTTCGGGGCCAGCTTGATCTCGCTACCATCAATGTCTCCAATACAATACGGTAACTCGTTGAACCTATTGACAACAAGTTGCCACAGGTTGTAGCGATTTTGCGTACTGAACCACTTACTCCCGATGAGCCTAAACGGTACAGCACGTTTGCGAGTTGCAAATCTACGGGAACTGGCAAATTCATCTTTGTACCTTTAAATCTAATATCGTTTTCAAATATTGTTTTTATAAGACGAGCGAATCAGCTTTTGTTCACGCGAAGCATTTG
>NW_023458571.1:1172194-1175174 GCF_013731165.1 Rhagoletis pomonella | reverse complement strand
TCGGCTTAGTATGCTGACGATCAAATCGTTGTTTTGCTTTTTCTCGTAGATGCTAAAAAAGTGGCAGATCTACCACAATGTGGTAGAAGTCCGATCACTGTTTCACAGTAAGAAATAAGACAATACGCAAAAATATGGCTTTATTTCTCAATGTAAAGTGAAATAAAGCCATATGGCGTTATTTCCTATGGTTTCTTTGCACGGCATCATTGCACTTCGCTATACAGGAACTGGAGAGCTGCAGACGATTCATCAGGCGATTGTAGACAGGGTTCGTATTTGCCTCATTTTAGCCCCTCGCTCGCTCGTTAGTTTGCTCTGAGCTTGCGCAACTCACGAGCAACAAGCGAGGCTGTTTGCAAACGAGCTCTTGTTAAGTACGATGCACGCGCTGAGCAGCCAGCGAGCGAGTAAGCAAACGAGGGCAGCGCAAGAGTAGAGCGGCAAGCAAATGAGGGCCTCATTAGCTCTGCCCTCGCGAGAGCGTCGTTGCGAGCGAGGCACTCATTTCCAGTAGTGTTGCCAGAACTTTTTGGACGAACCGGGTAAATTGGCAAATAAAACCAGCTAAAATGTTTCAACTAAATTTCACATGTTTTATTTAAATAAATCACGAGTAAAAAGACTATTTCTTGGAGAGAAGTTTCAAATGATAGCCGGAAAAAATTTTGCCAGCAAGAATTTGCAATTAGGAAAAACATATGATTGTGGCACATGGTTGGATTTTTTGTCGACGATAATTTGAATAAACAAGTTCGTGAAATTTAAAAATTTACAAACTGGAGCGATTTTAAAATGAAAAATGTAAGTTTATACTTGTTTACTTAATTAATTTAGTTAATTCCAATGATTTGAAAGGTACTCGGCAAAAAAAACTGTATTCTTAATCGGAATGCAATCTCAACCAGAGTCGATATAGTAAACCCGACAAAGAAATTAAATCGTATGTTGAAGAAAGTCGGACTGGCAAGATATATACGCGTAGATCCTGTTTTTTGCCCCTCTGAAAGAATTTTAAAAATTCTATACAAATTTCTTTTATTTGAAATGCAACCGTGGACACTAGCTGGCAAAAAAACTTGCAAATTTGCGTTCGTACAGAAAATTGCAAGTTTCTCTACATGAGAGAGAATTTGGGAGCATTTTTTCTTACTATCTGATATTTTGAGTGATAATTCCCGGTGGATTTTCGACGAACAAACCTATTGTCTTCCCTCAAGGCCTTTTCAGACTGACCGATTCTCAATACACTCAAATAGAAACCAATACACATAAAAAACGCTGTAAAAATTTCCCTTTAATTTTAAGGCAGTAAAACAACGACCTTAAGTTAACATCAACATATGTTGACAAGGGATGCAAAATCACAGTTACACAAAAGAACTGGTCAGATTTTTCAAAAATCCCTTCAATTCTGATGTAAAATATGATGCCAAAAGACTGCAGATCTCCCATTTGGATGACCGGTCATATGACCGGCAGATGTCTCGTAGGATTCCCAGAGAGTTTTGCTTTACATACAAATTTGTGGTCTTTTATTTTCATTTTGACTCAGGTTCCTTTAATTCAAGTTGGCACTCGGTTTTTGGAATTTAAATAAGTTCTCATCAAAAACGTTTGTTTAAAAAAATACATATGTGTACATAGTGCTTGAAAATATCAATTTTTCCCTTACCTTAAACCTTTGGGAGTGGGCAAAAATGATGTTTTGTAATTTAGGCAGAATTGAATATGCGCTATCTGGGAAGACAATATCTACATGTAATATTTATTCTGTTTGTTGGCATTATATCCAAACACAAACACATCTTAAGTGTCTTAACAGTGAAACAATTTCTTATTTTCTAAGTTTGCGAATAAAACTCCACACTTAAAATTAAGACATTTATAACAAACATTTTATGAAGAAAATCCCTTCTTCGTTTAAAATAAAAATAAGCGAAATCGGCCCAATTTCATACAACCCTGCCTGACATGAAAATTTTCTCGACGATAAGGCTAGTAGCCATTTCTAACAGATTTTGTGTCGCTTAGTCAAAAATGGAAACATATATACATATTTGAAATTTAAGAAAACAAGGCAAATAGCAAAATCGGCTAAAAACGGGTAATTTTTTTCTGCAAACCGGCTAACAAATCGGCTGCCGGCTAAATCGAAATTTCTCCGGCTGTTTGCTATCGCAACCGGCTAAATCTAGCCGGAAAACGGCTAAAATGGCAACACTGATTTCCAGCAGCAGACGAGCGAGGCATTCATTTGCAGCAGCATACGAGCGAGGCAAATGAGGCGAGCAAACGAGCGGGGCAAATGAGGCATGCAGATTAGACTGGCAAACGGGTTGTTTGGTCAGCAAAAATGTATGGGATAAAAATTGCATTAACTAAGAATTTCGAGTAAAGGAGTACGCACACATGCAGATATGTATATACATACATATATACAAATATGTATGTATTTATTTATGTATATATTCTCATGCACAAAAGAATAGATGCGTGCTATTTTGACCAGTTTTGTCTACTAGGTAGGCACATATGTATGTGCATACATATCTAGGTAGGTATCATTTTTTTAATGTTCAATAATTTCTTATAAAATTTCAACTTATACACTTAGATCTCTTTTTTGCGGTTCTTTTTTATGGGGTCTTGAATTTATACGGGGTTTCAAACACTTTTTTCGCTGTAGCGATTTTGCTTTTTTGAGAGCTTATATTACCTTTTTCAAGGTGTAAGGGGCAATGCTTTTGATAAATAATTTTTCTTTGTATTCTTACATACAAATAATTACTAAGTAATTCGGTTAAGTAACTTTGTTAAATATGTATAAATGAGAATATAATATTTATAAAAATAATTATTTTGTCTTTCATTTCATAAATGAGTAGGACATTAGCATTTTCAAATGAATATTCCTGGTTTAGTTCCCATACATATGTATGTATGTAGAAAATACAAACTACTATTTGAGGTGTGAAAC
>NW_023458571.1:1167798-1172094 GCF_013731165.1 Rhagoletis pomonella | reverse complement strand
ATGCTGACGATCAAATCGTTGTTTTGCTTTTTCTCGTTGCGTTGTAATTCTTTCTGCCGCAGTTTGTCGGATAGACTCTATGTCTGTAGTACAATTAATTAAGTAATTATTTTTATAAATCACATATTTTGCAATTTAACACAATAAAACCGCGTTTTCTGTCGAAAAATTGTTTACTGAGACAATTTATTTTATCCTCCCATTCGGATTTGTTTACTTATGTCAAGCAAAAATAAAACTACTCAAAAACGCGAATATGTGGTAGATTTCAGACCTTGAGTGGTCGATGTGGTACATGCCCAAAAAAGTGGCAGATCTACCACAATGTGGTAGAAAGCCGATCACTGTTTCACAGTAAGAAATAAGACAATACGCAAAAATATGGCTTTATTTCTCAATGTAAAGTGAAATAAAGCCATATGGCGTTATTTCCTATGGTTTTAATGCACGGCATCATTGCACTTCGCTATACAGGAACTGGAGAGCTGCAGACGAACAGGAGAGCTGCAGACGATTCATCAGGCGATTGTAGACAGGGTTCGCATTTGCCTCATTTTAGCCCCTCGCTCGCTCGTTAGTTTGCTCTGAGCTCGCGCAACTCACGAGCAACAAGCGAGGCTGTTTGCAAAAGAGCTCTTGTTAAGTACGAGCGCACGCGTTGAGCAGCCAGCGAGCGAGTAAGCAAACGAGGGCAGCGCAAGAGTAGAGCGACAAGCAAATGAGGGCCTCATTAGCTCTGCCCTCGCGTGAGCGTCGTTGCGAGCGAGGCACTCATTTCCAGCAGCAGACGAGCGAGGCACTCATTTGCAGCAGCATACGAGCGAGGTAAATGAGGCGAGCAAACGAGCGAGGGAAATGAGGCGAGCAAGCGAGCGAGGCAAATGAGGCATGCAGATTAGACAGGCAAACGGGTTGTTTGGACAGCAAAAATGTATGGGATAAAAATTGCATTAACTAAGAATTTCGAGTAAAGGAGTACGCACATATGCAGATATGTATATACATACATATATACAAATATGGATGTATTTATTTATGTATATATTCTCATGCACAGAAGAATAGATGCGTGCTATTTTGACCAGTTTTGTCTACTAGGTTGGCACATATGTATGTGCATACATATCTAGGTAGGTATCATTTTTTTAATGTTCAATAATTTTTTATAAAATTTCAACTTATACACTTACAGCCGCACTCAGAAACGTTCCTTAAATTAGCTGTAACGTGCACTTAACTAATGATCGTTAAATCTGTTAATTAATGTTTCCTCTCAGAGTTAAAAATTATGAAATAAAATATATAAGTAAGGCCCCAGTTGCGGCCCTTCATTTTTGTGGCATCACTCACTTTTTTCGTTCGGTTTGAAATAAATAATAAAAATAAGTATTTATATCATTTTGCGCACACTGGCTCAACAGACGCAATGGCTGAGTGAGCAGAGTACTGGCGTGGCATTCAAGAGATCTGAGTTCGAGTCCTAGGGCAGGAAAATTTTCTTTTTCCTATTTTTCTTGTTTAATTTTTATAAACTATCTTTATTGATTTTTTTTTTACTTTTTTGATCTAATTTTCTTTTGATTTATAGATTTTATTGCTTTAAAAAGGAAAGCAATCTTTTTAAATTTAATTCAACTGTTTGCTAAAAGACAAACAAGACCAATAACAGGCCAATTCTGGCATCTGTCTTTCAACTCACCTCAGTCTTTCGAGAGACAAAAGTCTTTGTATTTCGGCAACTATCTTGAAAGCTCTTTTCTGTATTTCGAATGAGTAATTGAAAGATGTGCTAATAGTGTTATTATATTTATCGTTTAGCAATAAGTTTTCTAAAAACTAAACGAAATGAAAAAAATATATCTTTTTAAAACAGGAAAAACTAAAAATTTGAGAAGCTGAAAGTAAAAGAAACATGATGAATCAAAAAAAATTCCAAACGTTAAATAAAATAAAAAATATGAATTTTTTCGCCAATAAATCTTAAAAAAATTTGATTAAAAAGAATTCCTTGCCGAGGATTGAACTCGGATCTCCTGAATAACACGAAAGTGCTCTGCTCACTGGGCCATTGCTACTATTACAGCAACGTTATCGAAATTGAAATTTATTGAAAACAAACAAAAAATTTCAAAATAATACGTTAAAAAGTTAAGTAAAGGTTTTTGTTTACTTAACTTTAATGTTCATTAAATGCCGTTAACGAATCATTAATTGACTCTGAGAGGGAATTTTTTCAAATCGCTACTGAGGGATACCTTAAGTAATCATTAAACGACTCTGAGTGCGGCTGTTAGATCTCTTTCTTTGCGGTTCTTTTTTATGGGGTTTTGAATTTATACGGGTTTTCAAACACTTTTTTCGCTGTAGCGATTTTGCTTTTTTGAGAGCTTATATTACCTTTTTTCAAGGTGTAAGGGGCAATGCTTTTGATAAATAATTTTTCTTTGTATTCTTGCATACAAATAATTACTAAGTAAATCGGCTAAGTAACTTTTTTACATATGTATAAATGAGAATATAATATTTATAAAAATAATTATTTTGTCTTTCATTTCATAAATTTAAAATTAGCATTTTCAAATGAATATTCCTGGTTTAGTTCCCATATATATGTATGTATGTAGAAAATACAAACTACTATTTGAGGTGTGAAACAGTATTTGATAATTAAGGCTGGTCCACAAAGAACTTTCGCGTTGACTTTGTAGTTGGCGTTGGCTTGACAGAACGCACGTTAATAATATGCGTTCTACAATGAAGCTTGGCAGAGACTACTTTGGCCACTAAATTAACATACTAACGAGAGATAAATTAATATTTCATATCAATAATTGCATGAAAAATTATATTTCTTGCCCTCATTTGACTGAAAGGAAAAAACATTTCATATAATTTTATTTATTTATTTGCAACAGCTGGCGACCGATGCAGCGATCTTTCTGCTTTGTGTTGGCCTTAGCATTGCCAAATTTTGGCAATGTGGACGGCTGCTTTGAAATTCAACGTATGTGAACTGGCCTCTATTCTTTGTTTACGCAAATTTTCCCATGACTACATATCCATGCATACATACATATGTACATATGTCCTTGAACAACAGGCCAGAAATAAATTTTTTCACCAAGGATTACATATATTTCATTCAGGTATACAGCATAACTGCTACAAGTAGCAAACTATTTTGGGGTGTTAGCAAGTGCTTACTTGTTTTTTGTTTCTGCGGCACAGACGATTATAATATCTTCGTTACTTCCCAACAAGCATTTCAGTAAATGTTTTTAAAAATAACTTAAAGTAAGTTTGCTATAATAAGCGTTAAATAAGCATTTTTAATATTAAGCTTATTAAAAGTTTTTTCAAATAAACGTTTAATAAGTTTTGAGAGCGAATGTTCATAAATAACTTAAACTTATAAATGAAATGCAAATGCCAACGACATGAAGTAGTAAATATAAATTTTTTCAATCGTAAGTGACGTGTTTACGTTTTTTAAAATGTTTTATTAAAAGGAAAAAATTAAATAAAACCAATGCGGTAAAAAAAATCCAATCCGGGACCCGCTGCGCTAATCGGTGGAGCATTCGAGTCTTCAAATGATGAGTTTTCCTTATCCTTTCTTAGTTTGACATTCAATTAAAAAAGTATTTTTTTCAGAAAAGTTCATCAATGAGAATGGCGGCGATGAAGCGGAATATATAGCTGCATCGATGTCGTTTTTCCAATTTGCCAATAACCGCTTGTAATTGAAAGCACGCAACAAGATATAATAATTAACTTTTTTATGCTTAATTTTTGTGTGTTATCGTGAATTTGTATGCTAAAATGTCTATTCCCTATTTACATTTTCGTAGATAAGTCCGCCGAAAATTCGCATTTCTTTTAGTTTCTAGATGTTAAGCAATCTATGGATGAGTTTTTATTGAAATATCTTTAAATAAAGGGTTATAAAAATGATTATAAAAAGCTTTTTTTTTTTAAATTTTTAGTAAGTGTATATTCATACGCTTATAAACAACTTTTTTTGAACCTTTATTATAAGATTACACTTTTACGCTTATAAAAAGCTTTCTTTTGAACATTTATTAAAAGTTTATATTTCTACGCTTAAAACCAATGTTCCTTTTCGATTATATTACGCTTACTTTCAAGCGTTTTATAAACAAAAAATCAACGTTTTGTAAGCTTAATGTTTATAATTGAAAACTTAAAAAAAACTTTCTTTAAGTTTATTTTGCTTGTTGGGTTACTTTTCTCTGTAAAGACAAAATACATGCATATGTACACATACATAAATAC
>NW_023458571.1:1165002-1167698 GCF_013731165.1 Rhagoletis pomonella | reverse complement strand
ATTTGTGTCAATCGACTTCCTTGTAAGGTTGCATTTGAGAAGGAAAGGGAAAGCGGGTAACTACTTTATCCCCTTTTGTGAAAAGGTAGTAGGAAAAGTAGTCTGGTAGTACTGAAATGCGTTTTTTGTTTAAAAATTTAATTAAGTATATGAAGCAGATTCCACTAATCTACACAATAGACGATTATCTTTTTTATGGTATAATAAACATGTCATATCTATACATATAATAAAATAGTGACAGGTCGATGTCTGTACATTATAGATATTAAAGAAAAATTAATGCGGGGGGTCTTTATTAGAGCACCAGAAGGCAAATCAACCATTTTTAGAATTTTTGTCTATGTTATGTTCGTTCGCGCATCACTCGAAGAAAAAAATTTGAGAGTTGCCACCTGTTTGAAAATTGGAGTTTAAGTAAATTGATAAGAAAAAATTAATATTGCAATATGGGCGTCAAAAGAAAGAGGCTGAAGAAGGCTTGCAGCCAAAAATATTTTTTTAGAGTTGCCACCTGTTTGAAAATTTACATTTAATTCAATTTATAAGATAAACTTAATATTGCAATATGGGTATCAAACTGAAAGGGCTTAGGAAATTATATTGCCGAAAATATTTTTAGGGAGGGCTGCCACCTGTTTGAAAAAGTTTATTGTATTAAATTGATAAAATAAATTAAATCTATATCTACATCTATACATATAATAAAATTGTAACAGTTCGATATCTGTACCTTATAGATATTAAAGAAAAATTAATATGGTGGGTTTTTATTAAAGCTACAGAAGCCAAATAAACAATTTCTAGAATTTTTGAATCTCTGTCTGTCTGTATATTTGTACGCGCATCAGTCGAAAACATGGAATTGAATGCAGTTTTCACCGATGTATCGCTAGAGATCTAGCTTCCAATATAGAAGAAAAAATTAGAGAGTTGCCACCTGTGTTTAAAATTTCAGTTTAGGTCAATTGATACGGTAAAGTGAATACTGCATAAATTAAATATTGCAATATTGGCATCAAACTAAAGAGGCTAGGAAATTTTAATGCTAAAATATTTTTAGGGGATTTGCCAACTGATTGAAAAATTGTATTCATTAAAGTTTGTAAAATAAATGAAATACTGCAATACGAATATTAAACTAAAGAGGATTAGGAAGCTTACTTTTGAAAATATTCTCGAAGCGGGTTTGAAAACTTTGATTCAGTTAAATTTGTAATATAAACTAAGTGTTGCCATATGTAATTCAAACGAGAGTATTTGAGAATAATAAAATTTCAACAGGCCGATATTTTTACATAATCGATGTTAAAGAAAAATGTATAGGGGGTTTATTAGATCAACAGAAGCCAAATATAAAATTTTGGTATGTTTGTCTGTATGTTTGTAAGCGTACCACGCAAAAGTTAATGTATGGAATTAAATGCATTTGCTAGAGCTCTAATTGAAAATATAGAATCCATTTTTTTTTTGTTTTAGTTTATCGTCGATCATTATTCCTAGGTATTTGAACGTATTAACTTTTTCCAGTGCGTCGTTGTTTATATTTAAAGTTAGCAACGGACCGTTCTCAAAATTTCGAACCGATATAACCACAAACTTATTTTTTTTTTATTTCTGTGTGGAAGGTCTTTCGCTAAAAAAATTTAAAACTTTTCGTTGTTGCTGCCAAAAATTAAGAAATCGTCTCACGTTTTACAATTTCATACAGTTTTTTTACAATGTATTTCACTAAACTACTAAACGGCTGCATCGACTTGGTTCATATTTGGCAACACCTTGAAAATAAATATTCTGACCAATTTAGAAAATAAAAAAACAGCTGAAAAGTTGGTAGATCTACCAATAAAGTGGTAAAGTCCGTGCACTGCTTACAAGAAAAGTGAAAGTACAAATATTAATAAATATTTTTTCTTGTGCAGGTTAGGATTAGGTATTTTTACCACTGCAGCCTTTGGGTTGGTCAAGTGCAGCCTTTGCATATTTACAAGTAAGTATACCACCCCATAAAAGCGAAATTGGAATATTTAATAATTAATTTTTCTTGCGCAGGTCAAGATCATTTGTGTGTCACTGGTGCAGCTATTTTTAACACTGCAGCCTTTGGGTTGGTCAAGTGCAGCCTTTGCACACTTCCAGGATTCGAATTTGATCGCAGGTACAACTTTTTCCTTACCGCAAACTCAACATCATCGTAGCGCAAGTGCAGGTGCAGCCCACTCTTAACAAGACCTTTATAATATCGCACACCGTCTTCAAAAGAGTCACAACTCAAAATAATACGTTTGTCAAACAAAAAACTATTTCTCAGCACATGATAATCATATGGACAAGGACGACTTTACCTTACTTTTTTTTTTTTTAAATTATAACCAGCTTTTGCTGAAAGGTAAATAAAGGTCTGTGTACATTTTCTCATACTACTGATTTCTCATAAGACTGATTCTGATTTTTCTCATAAGACTGATTGGAGAAAAAAGTAAAAAGCATTACAAAAAATTACATTTATAGAAAACCAAATGTAATTAAGTTACGATGAAAATCTAACATTTAAATGTAACCATTACATTACTAAAACATTTAAATAAAAAATATACAAGTGTAATTCAATTGAAGATATTGAAGATGTAATTTTTAATGCTACAAATGTAATAATTTTTAAAAGATTAATTTATACGCATTATATCATTTGCATC
>NW_023458571.1:1160612-1164902 GCF_013731165.1 Rhagoletis pomonella | reverse complement strand
AATTGTTAACCGCCTTGAATAAATAACTTATACCTATGTAAGTAGATCCAATAGTTTGACTTAATGTTAGCTGAAAAACTTAACCTGTAGCTGCACAGTTTATGAGGTAGCCGTAACATTTTCCGGATACTTCGGCGATTCGCAGCAGAAAATACCTGTATGTTCCGAAGTAGGCTTAACACGCCCGCGTTTACATGCAGGACAGTCCGGACTGTTGCTGCTTTGGGCACCGTTCTCTTGGACAAAAAGCTGCATATTTGGAAAATACCCTGGTGTATATTATGGTACCTTTTACGGTAAACAAAATGGCGCCCCTACAGGCGCCCCTTACTTATATCCTGCGCTACAATAAAAATGCACTGATCTAATAGAGTATATGAAAATACACTTAATGGTACACAAAATGGCGCCCGTACTGGCGCCCCTTATATCTTGCGCTACAATAAAAATGCACTGACCTAATGGAGTATATCGAAGTACCCTTAATGGTACACAAAATGGTGCCCCTACTGGCGCCTCTTACTGCTATTCTGCGCTACATTAAAGATGCACTGACCTAATGGAGTTTATCAAAGTACCCTTAATGGTACACAAAATGGAGCCCCTACTGGCGCCCTTATAGTACCCTTACCATACTTCACGTTGAAATGATGATGGATCCCGCTTGAAGTACGAGCCCTATTGGATTGGAGACCTTACCTCCTATGGTTCCATAAACCAATTGCATTCTGTTTTTGAATTTTGATGATAATTGATGTAATCTTAGCGTACATTTGTTTTAAAATATAATTAATGTAATGGTCTGTTGGAATTAATAATTTCTGTAGACTAAATAAATAAATTATTTTAAAGATTACCAGTTATATTGGATTGATCCGTCTAAAAGACACAAGGATATAAAATATGTTTAGAGCACGCTTACATTCTAAGTTTTAAGGAAGTGGGTGGCGGCGGTGGGATCTCGACTTTGAGAATTTTGAACCTTTTTGGAAAATCTCAGACCAATTGGTCGATTACTGATAGCAACCGAACTTCAGTTGCGTTGCTAGCTGCCGAAACGATATTACAGATCAGAGGTCGAAAATAACCCTCAACACTTTGAAAGTGTCCCAAAATAACCGTCACTATTTAACCCGAAATAACCCACGATTACCATATGGTAATGCAAAATATGCCGTTACTTTAACACGAATAAATCCAAAACGACATAACAAAACTACAAGGGAAAAACGTTATCTAATGCAAAATATTTGTTGCTTACCAAAAAATAAAGTTTCTGTTATTCTGAGTTCAATTAGCGAAGCTAACGCATGTCAAATTGAGGTGACAAAAAAAAAGTTAATAATTCCCGTTTTCCAATATGGCACGTCGGTAAGTATATGCATATAGCAATACGTTTTCAAGAAATTTTATTAATAATTACACTAGTCGGCAGCTAAGGAAATAAACTATGAAAAGCGAATTTATTTTTGTACAAAAAAAGTGTTTTTGTATAATTTTTTTACATTTTACTCAAGTCGTTGCCATATGGTAATCGTGGGTCGCCTAGGGTACATGTTTTTTCGCATTTCATGTGATTTTCTGAGCAGGTTTGTAAATTTATCTAATATATTCATTTATATAGTTTTTTGGTATTTTATAAATTTTACTGTTTCAGTGGTTTATCGTTGCAACAAATGCTTGATTACATTCAAGAGCTCGATGAAGCAGAATACCAAAATCAACTAACAGATATACCAACTGCCATTTACATCGAACCTCCTGTAGATGGAAACATATCGGGCGAAGATGACGCTGAAGACGAATGTGGGGGCATCCCAGATAATGTTTGACCGGCTCAGCTAAAAGGCGGCTGTGAAGTTGTAATGACTAGTGGACGACATTTACAAAATTTTGATGAAGAAGATGAAATTGGAGGCATGTTTGAAAACAATATTAGTTTACCAATCATTTTAATTTTTTAAGTCCTGAATTCTTCAGCTCCAAATATAAAAGATTTGCCCGTTATTGTGGTAGAACACACATATCAAGGAATGGAGGAGCAACCGACAACATCCAATCGTGCAACATCACCAGACAGAAAGCGGTTACGTAAAGTGCGGCCAAAACCTTCAAATGTTGCATTGCCACCAGGGAATAAGGAAGCAACATTTGAATGTGTAAAGAATGATTCGCCATCTCTTATTCCCATTTTTCCAGTTGCAAATTACGAAGATTGTCGTAATTTACTACCACACCAACAATTTGAAAAATTTTTTGATGACACATTATTGGGACACATTTGCGAACAAAGTGCAGTATATGCGATCGAACAGAATAGACCAAACCCTAATATAACAGTCAGTGAGCTTCGAGCGTATATCGGCATATTGATCATTACTGGCTACAATTATCACGCCAGTTACAGAAATTTGTGGAGTCAGGATGAAGACATTCGCAACAACCTTGTAAGTGACACCATGCGTCGGAATCGATTTCAAGATATTTTGCAAAGTCTTCACTTCGAAGACAATTCCAAGGCTTCTTCTAAAACCGGTGTAAATGCCGACAAAATGTGGAAATTGAGGCCCCTTACTGATCACTTGAAAGCAAAAATGATTGAACATTTTCATGCCGAACAAAATCTTTCTTTCGATGAAAGTATGATATCTTATTTTGGTAGACATGGGTGTAAGTAATTCATAAAAGGGAAGCCGTTACGATTTGGCTACAAAGTGTGGTCTCTTTGCACTCCATCAGGCTACTTGGTGAACTTCGAAATTTACCAGGGAAAGAATCCTCGTTCGAATGTTGAGTACGAAGCCAAGTTTGGAAAATGCGCCGCCCCTTTGATCAATATGATCGATGATTTTCCTGATAGATTGAAATCGCTGCCACTTTCGTTTTACTTTGATAATCTGTTTACCAGTTATCCTTTGTTAGCGTATCTCAAATCATGCGGATATAATGCTACGGGAACAATCCGCGAAAATCGTCCACAGGTGCATAAAAAAAACTTCAAGTCAATGGAAAGAGGCTACTCGGAATCAATTGCGATGAGAAGCACTGGAATTCGATTGGTGAAATGGAAAGATAATAATGTTGTCTGCATGTTATCTACCAGCTTTGGTGAAAATCCGAAATCAATGGCACAGCGTTATTCGAAGGCAAGTGGAGCCAAAATAAATGTACCCCGCCCTTGTGCGATCACGGAATACAACAAATATATGTGCGGAGTAGACTGATTCGACCAAAATTTGGCCCAATACCGTATCGCATACAGAGGAAAAAAGTGGTGGTATAGCATTTTTACCTGGCTGATAGATGCTTGTGTTCAAAATGCTTGGCAGCTTCATCGGAAAGCGCAGCCGTCAATGACTCAACTAGAATTTCGACGACAACTGGCAGTATACTACTGTAAACATTACGGTACAAAAGCCAAATCAAGTGGTCCGATGCCCTCCCACAGATATGCACAACAACCAGGTCGAGTTGAATACACTCTACGTTATGATCAGACTGGGCATTTTGTAGTACCATCCAATCGTAGGCATTGTGCCGGTGAACGATGCAAAGTTAACGGACGGACAGCGTGTATAAAATGCAACGTAGGACTTTGTGTAAAGTGTTTTGCCAATTACCATACCAAACCGTGATTTATTTCAGTTCTTTTTGTATTATCATAAATATATGTATATTTTTCTTACTTAATAAACATGTTTTAAAACAGCCAATTCTTGTGAATTAAAAAAAAACATGTCAAAAATCATTTTATCTTGAAGAAAAAACTTTTACCCTAGGCGACCCAGGGTTACCATATGGTAACGCTAGTTTTTCGCATTTTCCGGAAAAGTGTAACAATGTACCGAAAAATGGACTTCATATTCGTGCCCAGGAGGTCGAAATACATAAGTCTACATCTTTTCAGCAAAATATAAGACAACAAAAGTTCTGGGAAATACCGGGTTAAGGGAAAAAATAACCCAGAAAACAGAACAGGTGGTTTATTTTTTGTGGATGTGTGCTCCTCTCAATGGGAAAGGGTTATTTTGCATATAATTTCCGTTGCTGTTGGACCCGGACACTTATCGCTGGAAGAAGAAAAATAAGTGTTAGAAGTGCGTAGAAACACATCAAATTTCCTGTTGATAGAGAGAGAGAGAGAGAGAGAGAGAGAGAGATATAAGCAACGTCAACGCCACGGCCATGTTATTGATTTAACATCCGCTATCAATTAAGAAATTTATTTGATTTGTGATTTAGGTTGTTGACCAAATAAAAAATAAAATTATTTGTGATTTGATTTTTCAA
>NW_023458571.1:1153604-1160512 GCF_013731165.1 Rhagoletis pomonella | reverse complement strand
GGTTTTTTGGAGATCAAAATTTGTAGAAAAAGCTCTACAAATCACCAGATATAAAATATGTTTAGAGCACGCTTACATTCTAAGTTTTAAGGAGGTGGGTGGCGGCGGTGGGATCTCGACTTTGAGAATTTTGAACCTTTTTGGAAAATCTCAGACCAATTGGTCGATTACGGATAGCAACCGAACTTCAGTTGCGTTGCTAGCTGCCGAAACGATATTACAGATCAGAGGTCCAAAATAACCCTCAACACTTTGAAAGTGTCCCAAAATAACCGTCACTATTTAAGGGAAAAAATAACCCAGAAAACAGAACAGGTGGTTTATTTTTTGTGGATGTGTGCTCCTCTCAATGGGAAAGGGTTATTTTGCATATAGTTTCCGTTGCTGTTGGACCCTGACACTTATCGCTGGAAGAAGAAAAATAAGTGTTAGAAGTGCGTAGAAACACATCAAATTTCCTGTTGATAGAGAGAGAGAGAGAGATATAAGCAACGTCAACGTCACGGTCATGTTATTGATTTAACATCCGCTATCAATTAAGAAATTTATTTGATTTGTGATTTAGTTTGTTGACCAAATAAAAAATAAAATTATTTGTGATTTGATTTTTCAACCAAATAAGAAATACAAATTTTTGATTTGATTTGTAGAGCGAATCAATTTGATTTGTAATTTTTCAATTAAATAACACTTTTGTTTGCGACGCAAATAAGATATTTAAGTATCTTCCAACTTCCAGTTCCACGAAAATCTTCGGGATCCTTGGGAATAATTCGAGATTTTCGAGACTTTTTCGGGATTCTCGGAATCTTCGGGACTACTTCAAGATTTTTAGTCTGTTTCGGGATTTTTGGACTATTTTGGGATTTTCGATACTTCTTCAGGATTTTCGGAATCTTCGGGATGTTTGGGCTATTTCAGGATTCTCGAGACTAATTCGGGATTTTTGACACTACTCTGAGATTTTCGGGATCCTCGGCACTAATTCGGAATTTTCGAGACCTCTTCAGGATTTTCGGAATCTTCGGGACTACTTCGGGATTTTTGGGCTATTTCGTGATTCTCGGGACTAATTCGGGATTTTCGAGACTACTTTGAGATTTTCGGGATCCTCGGCACTAATTCGGAATTTTCGAGACTTCTTCAGGATTTTCGGAGTCTTCGGGACTACTTCGGAATTTTTCGGCTATTTCGGGATTCTCAGGACTGATTCGGGATTTTCCCGACTACTTTGAGATATTCGGGATCCTCGCCACTAATTCGGAATTTTCGAGACTTCTTCAGGATTTTCGGAATCTGCGGGACTACTTCGGAATTTTTGGGCTATTTCGGGATTCTCGTGACTAATTCGGGATTTTCGAGACTACTTTGGAATTTTCGGGATCCTTGGCACTAATTCAAAATTTTCGAGACTTCTTCAGGAATTTCGGAATCTTCGGAACTACTTCGGGATTTTTGGGCTATTTCGGGATTCTCGGGACTAATTCCGGATTTTCGACATAACTTTGAGGTTTTCGGGATCCTCGGTACTAATTCGGAATTTTCGAGACTTCCTCAGGATTTTCGGAATCTTCGGGACTTTTGGGCTATTTCGGTATCCTCGGCACTAATTCGGAATTTTCGAGACTTCTTCAGGATTTTCGGAGTCTTCGGGACTACTTCGGGATTTTTGGGCTATTTCGGGATAAGGTGTTATGTGATGTGATGTCAGGTAATGCAATGCAATGTGATAAGATTTCATGTGATGTAATGTGAAGATTTCATATCATGCCAAATGATGTCACATCATCGATACGAAAATCGATAACAATATCGATAAAAATATCGATAACAAAATCGATACCCAAATCGATAACAAGCTCGATAACAAAATCGATAAAATTATCCATAACAAAATCGATTAAAATATCGATAATAAAATCGATTAAAATATCGAAAATAAAATCGATACCCAAATCGATAACAAAATCGATAAAAATATCGATAACAAAATCGATAACAAAATCGAAAGCCAAATCGATAACAAACTCGATAACAATATAGATAACAAAATCCATAACAATATCGATAACAAAATCGATAAAAATATCGATAACAAAATCGATTCCCAAATCGATAACAAAATCTATAAAATTATCGATAACAAAATCGATTAAAATATCGATAACAAAATCGATTAAAATATCGATAATAAAATCTAACCCAAATCCATACTCAGGTCGATAACAAAATCTATAAAAATATCGATACCCAAATCGATAATAAAGTCGATACCCAAATCGATAACAAACTCGATAAAAATATCGATAACAAAATCTATAAAAATTTGTAATAATCGATATACCCGAGAATACCGAAAATCTCGAAATAGTTCCCAGGTTGAGTCTGTGACTCTATCTATATCATTTTCTTTATAATTACCTTTATTTTAATATTTCTTCCTTTATCTTCATCTTTACTCATCCTCATCTTTTTCTTAATATTTATCTTTATCATCTTTATGTTTATCATTTTCTACAGTGACGAGCAAAACTGTAACATGGTGTGACACTTTTTATTTCAGCCACCGCTATCTTTCCAAGTTCTAACGACTTTCATACTTTTGTTGTATATTCTTATTGGTACACCCCTACTCCCTCTCTCACAAAGATTTGAAGTCAGTCCAACAACAAGAAAGAAACCAGCACGCAAGAATGTAAATTAAGGAAAATGTTACAGTTTTTCTCTCACCCTCAACGCGGGACCGTAGGAAAAGTGGCAAACAATTGTGGAGTTTGCCGTAAGAAAATGTTAAGACTGAGAAAAAATATAGCCGAAAATGTTAACAAGGACAAAGGAAGTCTGCCAAAAAATATTACGGTCCGATATCTTGTGAACTTAGCAGCAAGTAGCGCTGAAGCCACTATTACAGAAGCGCTTAAAGTATTAAAATTTAATGCAAATCAGTAGACAGTGAGGCGAAGAATTGTCAAATTAACCACAAAGGCATAATAAAAGAAGAAAAACCCATTTCGATCAAAATACATGTGCGAGAGTGGTAGCATTTTGCCGGATCGCACGAAAACCGGACCGTTGCCTATTGGGATATGTTAGGCCTTACAGAATGCAATAAAAAAGCAAATTTTTAAGATTTAATTGAAGGTTAGTTGGTCTGACAAGACTAAATTAATCGCTTTCAACCAGATGGCCGGGCATGGTATTGGATCAAAGACCCAAATTAAGCCTAAGTGCATCATGTAGGGCAAACTGTGAATCACAGTGGTCGGACAATAATAGTTTGGGGTTGTATTTCAAAAATATTGTTGGTCCGTTAGTACGCATTATGCGTAAGGAACAGTATCTGTTCATATTTCAACAAAATTTGCAAGATGTAGTCGAAAAAATGAGAGTTTCTGCTGAAAAATCACCCAAAACATACTGCATATGTCCGCAAAGACTGGATGCAAAAGCAAAAATTTGCTATTTTGAAATGACCTCAACAATCCGCGGATATGAATCTCGTCGAAAATTTGCGAAACCAACTAAAAGCGCAGCTTACTAAGTATCCTAGTCCGTCCAATGGAGTACATGAGCTATGAAAGCAAACCAAGGATATATGGGAGGCTCCAAAATTTTTACAGAGATACAAATAAGGTATGCCAAATTGCATCCAGGAACTAAAAAAAGCAAAAGTATGCTGATCATTGTGTTAACAATTCTTTTTTTTCGTGAAAATTGTCAAAAAGTTATTAAAAATATATAAGTGCAAAACTGTAACATATGCCTTAATTTACATTTTTGTCTGCTAGTTTTATTATTGTTGTTGGATTGACTTCAATTGGTAATGAGAGATGAAGTACAGGTGTACCAATAAGAATATACAACAAAAGTATGAATGTCGCTAGAACTTGGAAAGATAGCGGTGGCTGAAATAAAAAGTGTCACACCATGTTACAGTTTTGCTCGTCACTGTACATCTACATATTCCCCTTCACCTTTGCCCTTATATTAGTAAAATGTTTAAATTTACCTTGATCTTAATTTTTGCATTTATCTTTACGCATCTTTGTTTTTGTTTTTATTTTTACATTTGCCTTTATCCTTTTCTTTATCAATATAATAAAATATCTTATTTTCGGTGTATCATATTATGAATGTGCACGCTCTCTTCTGTGTCATAAATGTTCGCACTTGTATGTGTACGTACAGTATCGGTCATATCTATAGCACGCCATTTCAAAGTGATATTGTGTGCAACTTATGTTTATTTATTTATTTTTGAGAATTTTCAATTAAAACACAATTCTTTCTCTAACAAACCCCATATAAACCCAAGTTTAACAATTTGTAGAAAACTTCAAAAAAGTGCAAAAAATTTTCACCTAAATTTCAAACTTTTTTTCTCAGAAGTGTTTGAATTTTTCTGATTACACAGTTTTATAGCCCAATCAATTTTAGTCTGATAATGTGCAAGTTTCAAGGTACTGAAAGTTACCGTTGATTTTTTAGAATTTTTTTCTCCAAAGGCGTTGCGATTTTCATCCATATACAAATAAATTGAGTTTATTCATTATATGGAAGCCAATGCGACAAAAAAAAATTCTAAAAAATTAACGGTTATTCGTAGCCACTTGAAATTTGCACATTATCGGACTAAAATTGCAGTGGCTAAAAAACTGTGTACTCCCAAAAATTCTAACACTTCCGAGAAAAAAGTTTGAAACTTAGGTGAAAATTTGTTGCACTTTTTTGAAGTTTTCTACAAATTGTTAAACTTGGGTTTATATGGGGTTTGTTAGAGAAAGAACTGTATTTTAATTGAAAATTCTTAAAAACAAATAAATTAACATAAGTGGCACACAATATCACTTTGAAATGGCGTGCTATAGATATGACCGATACTGTATATGGCATGTAAAGAAATGCCTAACGCTTTGCTTCCACTTATGTACGTCACTTATATTTTTCAGTCTTTCAATAACCCACAAAATAAGACACTTAAAAATAAAAGTCTCTGCCAAAGTGTCTTTGCCTAAGGGAAATTTAAGCAGTTGCTAAATAACCCACAACGGAAAACACAAAAAGATCGCACAGAGTGATGTGCCACGGTGAGAAACACTCCTTGCTTGAGAGATGAGTGTTTGTGTCAGTGGTAAACACCATACGAGACACTTGGTGACGGTTATTTTCGATCTCTGTTACAGATGGCAACTGGCAACTCTCAACTGACAACTGCAGTTGCCACAAAGTGTGTATTCACGCAACTACATTTTTGTGGTTGCTGGGATGGTTTTTGAAGCCTATTTAGGGGCGAAAATTGAAAAGCATGCGAAATATTTTAGTTTTTAATAGTTTAAACGATATTAACATTTTGCAATCCATTTTGCTTTTACAGAATATCGTGCAAATAACAACAAAACAACAGTTTCAGTTCTCGTGATGAACGTGCTTTTGGTGAATCAAAAGTGAACTGACTGTAAATTTCTTCCTCTATCAACTGGAGCACCTCTTTTAAAACTACCGACATACTAATTTTCCTATATTGAGGTGAATGCTGTGAGACTTCCTTCTGATAAAAATTGAAGAGGTGCGCAAGCTTTTAGGAGAGGAGGTGTTGAAGTTGAACGAAGCCGTTTCTCTGTGTGTCTGGAATATGCTTTGAATGTGAACACAAAAATATAAAAGAAAAGCCTTGAAAGGATTAACTTTTGCTTACAGTGCGGGCGGTAGCTCTTAGAGGGTTGGAATTATCCTTTAAATGTCACCTGATTGGAGACGCGTTCTCCTCTTCTTAACACTAGAATAGAAAACATATTTCTTAGCCCTTTAATGGTAAACATCGCCTATGAGGCTACCTTTATAAACAACGAACATTTCACCTTTATAAAAAAACTGTATTCTAACAAAAACGTATTTACTATATCTTTTGTAACAAAAATTAATAAAAAAAATTTAGTTTTGTAGTGAGTTCGGAGATGTTTGCGTTAAATATTTAACACCATATCATAAAATCTGTATCGTTCGTTCGATTTTCAAAAATGAGGTGACAAATTAAAGGTCTTGTTCTTTGAGTGTGCAACATAGCTTTACTTCCATGAAAGGGGTTTCCACATGATAAAAAATCCCATTCTCTACCGCAGATGTTTGCGTTAAATATTTAACACCATATCATAAAATCTGTATCGTTCGTTCGATTTTCAAAAATGAGGTGTCAAATGAAAGGGCTTGATCTGTAGATGTGTAATATGGTTTTACTTTTTTAAAAGGTTTCCATATATACGAGAAATGAATTATCTCAATATGGGCATCAAACCATTTATGTTTTGAATAAACTATAATTTTAGGCTACATGTAGGAGGGTTGCCACCTGTTTGAAAGTCTAATTTAGTTAAATTATACAAAAGTCTTATGCACAAAATACTTTACAGTAACACAACAATTAAAATATTTTTGAGATGCTTGAAAAGGGTGGCCACCTGTTTAAAAATTTAAATTCAAATTAATTAAGCGAATCTTACTATTACAGCTTCGACATGTTTGCGATAAATATTTAACGCCACAATAAAGGTAGTATATGGCGGGTACAGAAAACGAATGGCCGCGTTAAAAGCCAATTGAGCGGAGGAAGACTAATGCAAAGACAATAATATAAACAGAAACGATGATAAAAATAAAGATAAAGATGAACATAAAGATACAGATAAAGATAACGATAAAGACAAAGATAAAAACAAAGATAAAGACAAAGACAAAGACAAAGACAAAGACAAAGATAAAGATAAAGATAAAAATAAAGATAAAGATAAAGATAAAGATAAAGATAAAGATAAAGATAAAGATAAAGATAAAGATAAAGATAAAGATAAAGATAAAGATAAAGATAAAGATAAAGATAAAGATAAAGATAAAGATAAAGATAAAGATAAAGA
>NW_023458571.1:1150362-1153504 GCF_013731165.1 Rhagoletis pomonella | reverse complement strand
GGGGGGGCGCGAACAATATCCTTGTGTCTTTTAGACGGATCAATCCAATATAACTGGTAATCTTTAAAATAATTTATTTATTTAGTCTACAGAAATTATTAATTCCAACAGACCATTACATTAATTATATTTTAAAACAAATGTACGCTAAGATTACATCAATTATCATCAAAATTCAAAAACAGAATGCAATTGGTTTATGGAACCATAGGAGGTAAGGTCTCCAGTCCAATAAGGCTCGTACTTCAAGCGGGATCCATCATCATTTCAACGTGAAGTATGGTAAGGGTACTATAAGGGCGCCAGTAGGGGCTCCATTTTGTGTACCATTAAGGGTACTTTGATATACTTCATTAGGTCAGTGCATTTTTATTGTAGCGCAGAATAGCAGTAAGGGGCGCCAGTAGGGGCACCATTTTGTGTACCATTAAGGGTACTTCGATATACTCCATTAGGTCAGTGCATTTTTATTGTAGCGCAGGATATAAGGGGTGCCAGTACGGGCGCCATTTTGTGTACCATTAAGTGTATTTTCATATACTCTATTAGATCAGTGCATTTTTATTGTAGCGCAGGATGCAGGGGCGCCATTTTGTTTACCGTAAAAGGTACCATAATATACACCAGGGTATTTTTCCAAATATGCAGCCTTTTGTCCAAGAGAACGGTGCCCAAAGCAGCAGCAGTCCGGACTGTCCTGCATGTAAACGCGGGCGTGTTAAGCCTACTTCGGAACATACAGGTATTTTCTGCTGCGAATCGCCGAAGTATCCGGAAAATGTTACGGCTACCTCATAAACTGTGCAGCTACAGGTTAAGTTTTTCAGCTAACATTAAGTCAAACTACTGAATCTACTTACATAGGTATAAGTTATTTATTCAAGGCGGTTAACAATTTTTTTTAATCATAAAAAGCGAATCTGAGGTATCGATGAAGTTAGAAATTATTATTATTAAAGTAAAGACATAGAGAACGAAAGGCGTCATGCGATTCGTAGGTGGATTTGCAGCTGCATAGCCAAATAGGTTTGAAATATCTCGAGGGTATTGAGGGCACATTAAAACATAACTCATTAAGTGAAATTGGTCTGTCTTCAGCGATAACATGAGTTTCGAACAGAAACCAAATTTCAAAAGGCTGAATAAACTTAAAAAAAGGGTAAAATTTAAGCTTACCATTTAAGTTGGCTGGCAGTATTTTACGATAATATCGTTAGATTTAAATTACTACTACGCGAGCTAACAATTTTTTTTGAACATTCGTTTTATGCGCTTTAAAATCAATTGATGTAAGGTTTAGAGAGTCACCATACCACTCCTTCAGCGTACTACTAGCCGGCTCGCCTCCGCAAACCAGGATGTTATGGGCACTCCCATTTAAATTGACGGCATCATCATTCAGTCAGTTTCCTCTTCAGCTGAAAAAGAGCTCTTTTACTGTGCGCTAGTCCTTTTCAATAAAGACAGTTGAGCCCTCCAACGTTGTTCCAAGTACACTTCCTTGCGGGACACCTGCATTTATATCATAGATATCGTATGTTTCATCTTGTATGTTAACAAAGAAATGTCTATGGCTTAGGTTTGATCTAAGGAATGGTAAAACGGCATTGGTATCAGTGTTTTTAATTTGAACAGAAGTCCGGTGTGGCACACCCTATCGAACGCCTGTTGTATGTCCAAAAAGACTGCGGAACAATATTTTCTGTCTTCCAAGCTGCTTAAAATAGTTCTAACGACACGGGGGCATTGTTCCGGTGTCCCATGCATGTGTCTGAAACCAAACTGGTGGTCAGGAATTATAGATAGTGATTCCAGCACTGGCAATAATCTTCGAAGAAATATTCTCTAGTATTTTCAAGAATACTGTCAACAGGCTTATTGGTCTATAAGAAGTTAATTCATTCTAATGCTTATTGGGCTTGGGCATCATTGTGATTTGAGAGCACTTCCACTATGTGGGAAAATGGCTCAACCTAACTACAAATCTAGGAGCCAAATATAGTGCGTTCTTAATTTTTCTCTCTGCCGTCAGTATTTTTTTTAAAGGACTTTGAAATTTCCAGGATATGATTGAATAAAAAAATGATTTAAAAGATTTGGTGCATTGTAGAGCAATAATATGGATATCAGTTATAAGGAAAAATTCTATAGAATTAAAAAAAAAATTAATTTTTTGTTGCACCAGGACGAATAAATGTTGAAAATGTCCTTTTTAAAACTTTATCGTTAAATATCCTTGGAAATTTCCAATATTTATTTTTAAAAAAATATATGTCAAGGACTAATATGTAAACTACCACATCCTTGAATTTCGTCCTTCTAACTTTATTAGTTTTAGATAAAAAAAATGGACACTTCTCTTTATAAGATATTGATAGTTACAATATACATAAATGAAGGTACTAGAATCATTACACTGTACAGCACTCCGCTGGGTATTGGACCAAATCAATTTTTTTTAAGAGATTGAGCCATAGGTAAAAAAGTAATTTCTCCGTTTTTCGAAGTTAGATAGAAATCGAGATATGGGCTTTCGAAGATGGAAATAGGATCTTTGGTATATAAAAAATTATTTTTTATTATTATATGTAAATAAAGAAAAAACTAAAAATACAGTCGTAGACCGACCGCCTTTTGCTCTTATTTAAATGTTTATAACTTTTGTTTTGCAAAGTTATATTACATGTTCTATAAGCGGGCAAAGGTCGGGTCTTCGAAAAATTAAAAACCTTATATTTCAAACAATTTTGAACTGATTTTTAAAAAGTTGGTATCGTTTTAAACGTGATTTGGCCCCCTTCTTCTCTTATGATATGCCTATTTGTATACTTTGCGTGTAAAAATTTTAGAAAAAATATTTAAAAGGAAAAAATTAGTTGTTTTTATAAAAAAAATGTTTTAAACAAAAAAATTACTAATCGATTTATAAAAAGTTGATATCGTTGTAAACGCAATTAAACCTTTTTTCTGATATGCGTATCTGTATACTTCCTTTATAAAAATTTGAGAAAAAACACTTAAAATTAAAAAATACCTTTTTTATAAAAAAAATTAACAAAAAATTAAATTAAATACCCTTTATTCTGGTATGCATATTTGAATACTTTGTATATAAAAATTTGAGAAACAACACTTTTCTTTA
>NW_023458571.1:1146509-1150262 GCF_013731165.1 Rhagoletis pomonella | reverse complement strand
TTTTTTTTTTCATATAAAATACATGGAAAACTGTGACGCCTTGAGCGACCGCTGAATATTTTTTGATTTCAGAATAACAAAAAAATAGGGTTATGTAACATAATTTATGTTGTTTTCGAAAATATAACAAATCTTAGGGGTGAGAGCATTAAAATTCTAGATTTCGAATTGTGGTTCTGATTCTGCTATTCATCTATCCTTTATGACTGCTCTATCAGCATAAGCATAGTAAATACATATTTATCTAGACATTAATTTTGTTTTGAATAGCTCTCCTGCTGTGCTTAAAATATTGTTGCTCCGGCCAGTCGATGTATCTATCAAAGCTTCCATTTTCTTCTTCCACTTGTCTTGATGGCCATTGTCATCAGCATCAGAATCGGCCCCATCAGCAACGATGCAGCAACTTAATCTCAATCAAATGCCTTCGCATGTTTTGATGTATGGCTCTAGAGAAATATTTTCTTAATAAGTTGCGTACATAGTTGGCATAGTTGCCCCAATTATTTCACTCAGAAATACTACATATCAACATGGAAAACTTTATTCGTCTCTTAATCAAGCTGCATAAACAGGTGTATGTAATAAGAAAGCGAACAATTTTACAGATGTAGTTTAGCAATTTTAAAGTGGTTTAGTAGCAAAAATGCATCAATTAATTTTGCAAAAAAAAAAAAAAACTAAAAGCATCCTTTTGAGGTATTATCTATATATTAATACGCTAACATAAATTTTGTCTCCGTTCGTTTGGCGATTCTACCGAACCGATTTCAAAACCAAGAACACCGTTGGAAAGGCATTTTTCCGTAGTTGAGCAGAGTTTTTATGATTTCACAATTGGTTGAAATTTACGGCTAAAACCGTCGTTTAAACATTTTCGAATTGTGTATACATGTTGCTGCAACATGTTCAATTTGACATGTTTCGCCTGTTGCTTCACTACACATTTGAAATTAAGCTTTGAAATAAAGATAAATATGAAGATGAAGAAATAAATGATAACGATGAAGTCAAAAAAAGAAGGCAAAAGTGAAGATAAAGTCGAAAATGGAGACAATGACAGATACATAAAAAGTAGGGTAACTGAAAGAGTAAGAACAATTCTTGAATTTATGAAGTGAAACTGCTTTAGCGGCAGTTGGTTGGTTGGGAGTAAATTGTCAAATTCAAGGGGAATAATGCACATGGAAACGGTTCTCAGCGGTTTAGCGGCTTGAGAATAAAAACAAAAACAAAGATGCCTAGAGATTCAGGCAAAAACGACGATCAAAGTAAATTTAAACACTTTAAGGTAAAGGTGAGAGGAATATGCAAAAATAAAGATAAATATGAAGAAAAGGATGAGGTGAAGATCGATATTGTTATCGATATAAAACTCGATATTTTTATCGATATAATAATCGATATTGCTATCGATAAAATAATCTATATTGTTATCGATACTGTTATTGATTAAATAACCACTATTGTAATCGATATAATAATCAATAATAATAATCGATAATGTTATCGATACAATAATGGATATTGTTATAGGTATAATAATCGATTAAATAATTGATTTTGTTATCGAGTTAGTCATTTATATTTTTAACGATATGTACAATAATCGATACTGATGATTGTTATATTTATCGATGAATTAATCGATCTTACAATCGTTGTATTTTTCTATATGTTTATGGATATTGTTATCGGTATTTTTATCGACACAGTTACCAACAGTGTTATCGATATACTAATCGGAACATGGAATGTGATCACATTATATGACATCACATCACATTTTATCACATGATATAAAGAGACATAACATGATATTACATCACATAATATGATATCACATCACACGATATCACGCGACATCACATTATATGGCATGACATCACATGACTTGACATCACATGATATGACATCGTATGGTATGACATCATATGACATGACATCACAGGATATGACAACACATGACATGACATCCTATCACATCACATAAAATCACGTCACATCTTATCACGTCATCGCACCTCATCTCATCTACGTGAGAAGAAAAAGGAGAGGATATAAGCAAAGATGTGAAAGATAAAAACAAAGATGAAGACCAAGGTAAAGCTACCGATTTCAAATCCAAAAACACCGTTGGAAAAGTAATTTTCTGTAGATGAGGAGAGTTTTTATAGTTTCGAAATTGGTTGAAAATCGTCGTTTAAAAATTTCCATATTTGTGTATGGTTGTTTTTGCAACCTATTCAATTTAAGCGGTTTCTCATTTGGTTTTACTTCGTATTTGAAATTAATCTTTGAAATAAAGATAAATATGAAGATGAAGAAACAAGTGATAACGATGAAGACAAAAAAAGGCAAAAGTGAAGATAAAGTCGAAAATTGAGATAAAGGCGAAAATGGAGACAATGAGAAATACATAAGAATTAGGTTAACAGAGCTGAAATTTTCCGATAGGAATCGAAATAAAATCAGCCATAAAGGTTACTGAAATTTTTCGAATCATCGAAGTTTATAGTTATCGAAATTTATCCATGCTTATTAAGTTATCGCACCGTATCGAATTATTCAAACCGATCAATGTTTACTGAGTTGTCGAAATATATAGACACAGAAACTAAGTTGTCCAAATTTACGGATAGTTATCGAGCTATAAAAACATGTGGAATTAACGAAATTTGTCAAGTTAAAGAAATGTAACAAGTTATCGATATTTATTGAATGATCATTATTTATAGACTTAACGAAATATATCGAGGTGACGTAATGCATGGAGCTCTTTCAACTTACAGAGTTATCGATAATTATTGATCTACTGAAATTGGTTGGTTTAACGAAGCGAAGTTTATGGAATTTTCAAAATATATCGATTTATCGAAATTTCAAGGTTATATAAGCTTATCGATTTATCACTGCTTATCGAATTTAATCGTCTTAACAGAGTGTAACGAGTTATCAAAATGTTTAGATAGTTTTCGAAAAATGTGGAGATGTCAAAAGTAAAAATTTATAAAGGTATCAAAAGTTTTTACATTTTTGAGTTATCGAAATTTATCGAGCCATCGGATTTCACAGTTATCGAAATTGGTCGAGTTAACGATTTTTGTTGAGTTATCGAATTTTAGTGTTCTTGAAATTCATCGAACTATCGATATGTATCAAATCATTGAAATTTATCGATAAACTTGAATGTATCGGGTCAATTCCAAGTCCTGCCGAGGTCCTCCAAAGACCAACAGAAGATTTTCCGGTTAGTTAATTTGTACCGTATAAGTTTTGCTACGTGTTAAGTTAGAAAACCTCTCCAAGGCTTCTAAAACTAGAAAAACTGTCGAATGTCGACAGTAACTGGCACTCTAGTTATTATTAATATGTTAACTACCACATCCTCGAATTTCGTCCTTCTAACTTTATTAGTTTTAGATAAACAAAATTTTACACTTCTCTTTATAAGATATTGATAGTTACAATATACTGGAAGATACTGGAATCGTTATTTTGGAACCATGTATGCGCTCTAAAAGAACAAACTGAGCGTATGATGTATGGTTTAAATACTTTAATTTTTTTGTATACAAGGGCGTAGCCAGCCTTTCACCTAGGGAGAAGGAGTTTATATAGAGGGAAAAAATGTTTTAATACATTTTTTTCTTTGTGTATATAAATCGAAATTTTTGGGATTAAGAAAGTATAAGTTTTCTGGCGTCCTTTACAACGATACCAATTTTTTAAAAATCGGTTTGTATTTTTTTA
>NW_023458571.1:1128650-1146409 GCF_013731165.1 Rhagoletis pomonella | reverse complement strand
AAAAAAGTCAAGAATTTGTAGTAACTTGGATTTGCTGCACAGATTGCTGATATCGTCAGACCCGTTCATAAATAGTTTGAGGAAAACCCCTAGGACAAAGCGGCGACCATTAACGAGTGAAGTTATTAGCTTACTATCGGAACCAGAGAATGTCGACGATATTGACTCCGACTAACTTTAAAATATCACTTTTTATTTATTGTATGTATTTCGATTTAGTTTTTACAAATATATGTACCCGAGCTGTGTTTGACTTTGAAAATAAAATTTTTTAAATATTAATCAAAAGCCTCTAACTGTAAAGCTAAGAAATCTAAACAATTTTTATTTATATTCGCACTGGAAAATGCGTTTTAACTAGAAAATATGATTATGTGAAATTTCACCTTATATGAGGGCAAGGGGAAAAAGTGGGCGAAACAGGCCCATTTTCATTTTCAAATCAGATTTAGGTATCTGTAACCACACTGCAAAATTTCAAAAGAATTGGTCCATTGGTTTGGCTGTTATTAATTTTGGCATCCTAAAAATGACAAAAGTTACACTGTGCGACGTCTGTTAATAACCCATTCCTTGATGAACCCTTTGAGATGAGTGAATTACAATTGGCACTGAGTAACACAAAAAACATCGATTCGAGTGGCCTTGGCCATAGAAAACGATGACAACAATTGCGGATATTATCAAATCGAAGCAGAAGACTCTGTAACTGTACCAACTACAGTGATTATTCATAAACCACCACTTATTTTTATATCACACAAGTTTTTCTCCTATTATTGGCAAAGAAAACTTTAAATACAAAGGAGGCAGAGATGGACAAGCAAGAGTAGTGACCACAAATAATGACACCTAGAGAAAACTAGTCAATCACTTAGATTCTAGTAATATTGTCTTTCACACATATCAAGTAAAAGAAGAAAAACCCTATAGAATTGTTGTAAAAAACATTCATTTTTCCACGCCAATCACAGATATTGTAGACTATTTAGCCAAGCACGGTCACACTGTTTGAAACATTGTGAACGCAAAAAGCAAAGTTACAAAATTGCCGATGTCAATATTCTTTGTTGACATTGAACCCGCGGCTAGTAATAAGTGTATTTTATACTAAAAAACTGTGCTATTCAGTAGTGAAGATTGAGCCTCCTCGTAAATTTAATGATCTTGTTCAATGTCATCGATGCCAGAATTTCGGACATACCAAACAATATTGTAACAAGTAATTTTTAGCAAAAAAAAAAAACCGACTTCAACTCCCATATAAAAAAAAAATATATATATATATATCTCATGATCCACTGATCGGATCTCAACCAGATGGGACCACCTCTGAGACACAACCTTTCCGATGCAAAAAGAATTATCGAAATCGGTTGACGTGGTCCAAAGTTATGCGGTAACATACATATAAAAAAAAATAAAATAAAAAATATTCCGACGAACTGATAACCTTCTCCTTTTTTGGAAGTCGGTTAAAAAACGTCTTAGATGTTTAAAGTGCGGGCTAGATTACCCTTCTTCCACTTGCCAGAATACTAAAAAATTGCCACCAAAGTGTGTACATTGCCTCCAAAATCACACAGAAAACTCTTGGAAGCTCTCATTTTACTAACAAAACTTTTGTAAGAATAAAATGATATGATCTTATAATATCAAACCACCCCCTGATGGTAAAGCACATGGGGGCTCTGCCATCCTCATCAAATCAACACTAAAATACAGTTTACTAGAACTATTGCTACTCCTTCGATACAAGCTGCCTCTGTTAAAATCCCAAATGTCAATGGTTACATTGTTATTAGCGCACTGTATATGCCACCTTGTTTTAACATTTAAGGTATTTGTTGAAAGTTTGGGTCAAGATTTCTTGCTGGAGGTGACTTCAACGCTAAGCATCCCTGGTGGGGATCGCGTCTAATAATTCCTAAAGGGCGAAAGTTGTATAAGTGCATTTCCGAAAAAGACTTTAACGTCTTGTCTACTGGCAGCCCCACCTATTGGCCCGCAGATTAGCATACGATACCTGATATGATTGACTTCGCGGTTTATACTGGAAATGACTCAAACCGTCTAGAAATATTTGACAGCCAATATTTAAGTTCTGACCACTCTGCTCTCATCATTAATTTTAACATACCAGCTTTCCTCTCTACACAAAATCAGTATATTCTAAGAAAATATTTCGATATACCTTTCTTTTGAAGCTGGCTTGAATCTCATATTGATCTCAATGTGGAAATAAATACGAACAGAGATTTAGACGGCGCAGTTGAGAATTTCGTATTGAAAATACACGAGGCTGCAAAGAACAAAGAATTAAAAGTAAAACTGTCTGAGTTAAAAAACGAAGCGACGAACGTCGATCCAAGAAGAAATGACGTTTATAACTTTTGGAATGCCACCAAAAACTTGAAGCGACCTCCCATAAGGCAAGTGGTATTCAAAAGATTCGATGCATTGTAGAACAATAATATGGGCATCAATTAAAAAATTATGTAAAATACGAAAAAATAATAATTTTTGGGTGCACCAGGACGAATAAGCATTGAAAATGTCCTTTTAAAACTTTATCCTGAATATCCTAGGAAATTTCCAATATATATATTTTTTTTTAAGAATATATGTCAAGGACTAACATGTGGTGTAGTGGTAAGCAGTGCGCGCTTCCACTCCGCAGCGCCTGGGTTCAAGCCCTGGTCAAAGCAACATCGCAAAAAAATTTAGAAACAAGGTTTTATCTTAACAGCGGTCGCCCCTCGGCAGGAAATGGCAAACCTCCGAGTGTATTTCTGCCATGAAAAACAGCTTCTCATAAAAATACAATCGCCGTTCGGATTCGGCGTAAAACTGTAGGTCCCTCCACTTTGTGTGACAACATCAAGGCGCACGCCACAAATCGGAGGAGAAGCTCGGCCAAACACTAACATATGTCTAAGCGCCAATCAATTATTATTATTAATATGTTAACTACCACATCCTCGAATTTCGTCCTTCTAACTTTATTAGTTTTAGATAAACAAAATTTGACACTTCTCTTTATAAGATATTGATAGTTACAATATACTGGAAAATACTGGAATCGTTATTTTGGAACCATGTATGCGCTCTAAAAGAACAAACTGAGCGTATGATGTATGGTTTAAATACTTTAATTTTTTTGTATACAAGGGCGTAGCCAGCCTTTCACCTAGGGGGCAGGAGTTTATATAGAGAGAAAAAATGTTTTAATACATTTTTTCTTTGTGTATATAAATCGAAATTTTTGGGATTAAGAAAGTATAAGTTTTCTGGCGTCCTTTACAACGATACTAATTTTTTAAAAATCGGTTTGTATTTTTTTTATAAAGAAAAGTGTTGTTTCTCAAATTTTTATATACAAAGTATTCAAATATGCATACCAGAATAAAGGGTATGGTAATTTAATTTAATATTTTTTTTTATTTTTTTTTATAAAAAAGGAATTTTTTAATTTTAAGTGTTTTTTCTCAAATTTTATAAAGGAAGTATAGAGATACGCATATCAGAAAAAAGGTTTGATTGCGTTTACAACGATATCAACTTTTTATAAATCGATTAGTAATTTTTTTGTTTAAAATATTTTTTTATAAAAAAAAATAATTTTTTCCTTTTAAATACTTTTTCTAAAATTTTTACACACAAAGTATACAAATAGGCATATCATAAGAGAAGAAGGGGGCCAAATCACGTTTAAAACGATACCAACTTTTTAAAAATCAGTTCAAAATTGTTTGAAATATAAGGTTTTTAATTTTTCGAAGACCCGACCTTTGCCCGCTTATAGCACATGTAATATAACTTTGCAAAACAAAAGTTATAAACCATTTAAATAAGAGCAAAAGGCGGTCGGCCTACGACTGTATTTTTAGTTTTTTTATTTATTTACATATAATAACAAAAAATATTTTTTTATATACCAAAGATCCTATTTCGAACTTCGAAAGCCCATATCTCGATTTCTATCTAACTACGAAAAACGGAGAAATTACTTTTTTACCTATGGCTCAATATCTTAAAAAAAATTGATTTGGTCCAATACCCAGCGGAGTGCTGTACAGTGTAATGATTCTAGTATCTTCATTTATGTATATTGTAACTATCAATATCTTATAAAGAGAAGTGTGAATTTTTTTATCTAAAACTAATAAAGTTAGAAGGACGAAATTCAAGGATGTGGTAGTTTACATATTAGTCCTTGACATATATTTTTTTCAAAAATAAATATTGGATTTTCCAAGGATATTTAACGATAAAGTTTTAAAAAGGACATTTTCAACATTTATTCGTCCTGGTGCAACAAAAAATAATTTTTTTTTTTTTATTCTATAGAATTTTTCCTTATAACTGATATCCATATTATTGCTCTACAATGCACCAAATCTTTTAAATCATTTTTTTATTCAATCATATCCTGGAAATTTCAAAGTCCTTTAAGAAAAATCCTGACGTCAGAGAGAACAAGTAAGAAAGTCTAAGTTCGGGCTGAGCCGAACATTAAATACCCGGCGCAAGTATTAAATATATGTTTTACACCTTTCCGAAAGCTACCGCTACATGATAAGCCGGGGTGTATACATTTTAAGTAAATTAGCGTCCTTAAATTTCGAAATATTGCAGTTTCAAGCATATCTGAAATTTACCGTTATATGAAAAGCGGCCTCAATTTTAGTCCGATTTCAACAATTTTCAACGGTTTGCTTTTATGTGGCAAGCACAATAACCATACCGAGCTTGGTACAAATTGCTAGAACGTTTAGCGAGATACATATATGTGATCACAAGTGGGCGGTGCTACGCCCATTTTCCAAAATGTTGTCATAAACGTATTTCTTGGTAAAGAATTGTTGCAATCATCAATTTTGAATAAATTAGCTTCAATATTTACTGATTTATCGAAGATTTTGTATTTCTCGAAATTACCGTTATATGGGATGTGGGCGTGGTTATTGTCCGATTTTAGAAATTTTCGGCCAGTTGGTATGCTGTATCAGGACCAACAACTGTGCCAAGTTTAGAAGAAATTGGTGTAGCGGTTACCAAGATATACACATGTAACCATAAGTGGGCGTGGCTACGCCCATTTGCCAAAATTTTGTAATATTCTTATTTTTCGTCTAAAACTCATTGCAAATATCAATTTTGAGTGAATTATCTTCAGTAGTTACTAAAATATCGCAGTTTTCGTTTTTCTGAAAATTACCGTTATATGGGAGGTAGGCGTGGTTATTGTCCGATTTTTAAAATTTTCAGCCATTTAGTAAGCTGTACTAAGGCCAACAACTGTGCTAAGTTTGGAAGAAATTGGTGCAGCGGTTACCAAGATATACACATGTAACCATAAGTGGGCGTGGCAACGCCCATTTTCCAAAAATTTATAATATTCATGTTTTCCGTCTGAAACTCATTGTAAGTATCAATTTTGAGTGAATTAGCTTCAGTAGTTACTAAAATATCGCAGTTTTCGTATTTCTTAAAATTACCGTTATATGGGAGGTAGGCGTGGTTATTATCCGATTTCGCCCATTTTCAATACCATCTATCCCACGCCCAAAAGAAGTTCACGTACCAAGTTTCGTTAAGATATCTCAATTTTTACTCGAGTTATCGTGTGCACAGACGGACGGACGGACGGACGGACGAACGGACGGACAGACAGTCACCGCTTAATCGATTTCTCTTTTCATTCTGATCATTTATGTATACATTTGTCTATATCTATCTCGATTCGTTTTGCCTGTTACAAACAACCGTTATGTGAACAAAGTTATAATACCCTTGTGCACAAGTGCGCTCGGGTATAAAAATTAAGAACGCAGTTATACTATATTTGGCTCCTAGATTTGTAGTTAGGTTGAGCCATTTTCCCACATAGTGGAAGTGCTCTCAAATCACAATGATGCCCAAGCCCAATAAGCCTGAGAATGAATTAACTTCTTATAGACCAATAAGCCTGTTGACAGTATTCTTGAAAATACTAGAGAATATTTCTTCGAAGATTATTGCCAGTGCTGGAATCACTGTCTATAATTCCTGACCACCAGTTTGGTTTCAGACACATGCATGGGACACCGGAATAATGCCCCGTGTCGTTAGAACTATTTTAAGCAGCTTGGAAGACAGAAAATATTGTTCCGCAGTCTTTTTGGACATACAACAGGCGTTCGATAGGGTGTGCCACACCGGATTTCTGTTCAAATTAAAAACACTGATACCAATGCCGTTTTACCATTCCTTAGATCAAACCTAAGCCATAGACATTTCTTTGGTAACATACGATATCTATGTTATAAATGCAGGTGTCCCGCAAGGAAGTGTACTTGGAACAACGTTGGAGGGCTCAACTGTCTTTATTGAAAAGGACGTGTGCGCTAGTAAAATAGCTCTTTTTCAGCTGAAGAGGAAACTGACTGAATGATGATGCTGTCAATTTAAATGGGAGTGCCCATAATATCATGGTTTGCGGAAGCGAGCCGGCTAGTAGTACGCTAAAGCAAAATTGTTAACTAAATTTGGGAATGAAGCGCTATGGCTGTTACTTTCGCTAGTAAAATATTTATTAAGTACATTTGGGTCAATTTTACATTCAAGTCTAAGCTCTCCATGTACATTCAAGGTTTTTAAATTGCGCCATAAATCTCTTGAAGGTAGTTTAGAATTACAATAGAATCGCTTTGCATTTCTTATAATGGCAGTAGCTTTATTTCTGGTAGATTTGTACTGTGTCCAAGCAAAGTCAGTTCTGGTTCTCCTCCATTTACTATAAAGCTTATTACGTGCTTTTATAGCTGAGCTAACTCTTGTATTGTACCAAGGGCAAGCGCTGTTTATGACCCGAGCGGTACGAAGCGGGACATGGTCGTCGAATAGTATTGTCAGATTTTTATTTAGGAAGTCAAGTTTTGCATCTAAACTCTCAATGAACCAACAGTTATTCCAGTTAACATTTAACTAATCGACATGCAGATTACTAACATTAACAGACTTCAAATCACGATATATAAAAGTAACACTATCAGCGGGACTGTTAAACAACACATCTAATGTACAAAATATAAGGTCATGGTCCAAAATAAAAGACATTTGGTCAATATTTAAAATATGGTCAATATTAGAGACAATAACGAGGTCCAGCAGGCTAGGATTTGAGTTGTTGGCGTATCTCGTTGGTACTAATCTGTTAACCACAGCAAGACCTGCAGCAGATACATGTTCAAGTAGTTTAAGGGCATAGCAATCTCCTAAAAGAAGGTTTACATTAAAGTCACCACATATAACATAACGCTCATACTCAATCAAGAACATAGATAACTCAATAAAAAACGAGTCTAACATGCAACACCTATTAGGATTATATACACAGGACACTAGTATTTTTTTGGCATTATCTGATATTTTCGCAATGATGAATTCCTTATCAGAATCATTTTATACAGTTAGAAATTTAATTTTTAGGGTCGATTTGCAGTAAATGGCAACAGCCCTCCTTTTTTGGTTGATCTGTAGTGGCGTATAACATTAAAATGTGGGATACCATAATAAAAGTCAGTAAAGTTTGGATTAAACCACGTTCCTTAAACACAGATTTGTAAGCCTTATGGGGAAACTAAAATATTTTCGCCTATAACTTTTTAAATAGCCTAGCTGGCGAGATGGGGACTTCACATACGCATGGAATAGTGGTTGAAGAATTCGGTAGCATATACAACTGCATTCTTTCTTAAGTCGACTTAGGCAGCTATTGCTTGTGACCACAGATATTAGGGATGCCAATACCGTGATCCCGAATCGAATTGATAGTAAGAACTTGTTTATGAATTTTGAGTATGTTTTTAACAATTAACAAAAAGCTTGAACCTGTACTTTTAAAATTGCAGTCTGAGCCTTTTTTTGAAGAAGATTTAAATGAATGTACTAATAGTGTCGCTAATGTAAACCAAAGAACGTAAATCTATAAGAGGAGACGACACGTTATAATTGTAGCGAGTGTGAACATCAGGAGCGCGCCTTCTCTTTTCATCCAATCACAAAACGTATTTGGGTAAAAGAGAAAGCACGCTCCTGATGTTCCCACTCGTTACAATTATAACGTGTTGTCTCTTCTTATAGATTTACGTTCTATGTGTAAACGAAACAGAAAGTTTTAAGGAAAAGTTACATAACACGGGTTTACAAAAAAAAAAAAAGCTTGCTTATTGAACCAAACTTCTAGTAGTAGTAGTAGTAGTAGTAGTAGTAGTAGTAGTAGTATATTTATTTATTTTATAATACTCAGCGTTAATACATTTCTAAAACCGTAACACGAGTTTAAAAAATAACCAAAAATAATATATGGCAATAACTACCATAGTTGTGTGCCACACTATAACTTAATCTGCAGAAACAATCTACATATTCACAATAAGTTCTCTGTATTTAATACCATCTAGTAAATATTTATAAATTGATTTATAATCATGTCCATCTAAAATGGCAATCACCTTAGCTATTTCCAAAACTTTTTCACGAAAATATTTTAAGCGGATGTTCTTAAAAAGCAGGCATAAACCAATAATATGATTTGTGCTCTCAGCATCACCTAGGTTACAAATTGGGCAAGACTCAGAGGAAACCTTTTGGAAAATCCTTGCGTTAAGATTGAGGAGACCACCTCTTGCGCGAAAAATTAAACGTATGGCATCTTTAAAATAACTTACATTTACAGGGACTATGTGTGGGTAAAGGTCATGTGTGCAAGCATTCACGGCGCTTTCAGCGAACACCTTGAACTCTTTCTCAATCAAGTTATTCAATATAGGCGTGCGGATTATGCCCAAAAAATCTCAAGAGGTATTTGGGTCGAAGTAACCAGTTGAAACCAATTGTAATCGATAGCTTACACAGAAATACATTTACACTTAATTCTAACCGAGTATGACTGATGCCTTCATGTGAAAAATCCAAAAAACCTGATTTCGCCAATTTTTGCGAAATTTTAACTTAAACTCGGTATATGGAGGTAGTTTTTTCAAATGCAAAAGTTGTGTTATAAAGTTTGAATTTTTGTTTTTGTTCTAATGCAGCACCATGGAAGTTTTTGGGAAAGTTTTAGGTTTAAACAGCACGTAGTTCCAAAGTTATAACAATATTATGGTGACGCTCACGAGCGGGCGCTCGCTCTTAGATGACCAATATATTCCCATAGTACTTGTACAAGTAATTTTGGATGCAATATTAAATAAAATGTTGAAATTCATAACTTTACCAGTGTTATAGATCTTACTCAAGCTCTTTATTTTAAACTTAATAGACATACTTACATATATATCTATGCATTTTTTTGTAACCGAGCTACAAAAAAACACACGCTAAAATTACGAAATACATGCAAAGCAACAACACAAACTCGGCTCTTAATCCGAGTTCAGCCAGGTCGGTTAAAAAATACGCGACCTGAAGCGTAGTGGTGTTAAGTTGAAATGTGAATGAGCTGATGAAAAATCCTTGGGGAAATTTCATGCAAACGTCAAATTCGTTTCCTTTTTATGGATACATTAAAAAGACGAAACAAAATGCAGCAAGCGTAAGTAAAATTATTCTGCATAGTTTTTCATTAAAATTATGGATGTGTGCTCCTCTCAATGGGAAAGGGTTATTTTGCATATAATTTCCGTTGCTGTTGGACCCGGAATTTATCGCTGGAAGAAGAGAAATAAGTGTTAGAAGTGCGTAGAAACACATCAAATTTCCTGTTGATAGAGAGAGAGAGAGATGTAAGCAACGTCAACGTCACGGTCATGTTATTGATTTAAAATCCGCTATCAATTAAGAAATTTATTTGATTTGTGATTTAGTTTGTTGACCAAATAAAAAATAAAATTATTTTTGATTTGATTTTTCAACCAAATAAAAAATACAAATTTTTGACAACAAATGACAACAAAACAACAGGCATGGACACTCCGAACACACCAAAAAGCACCACCAGGGCAAAAATCACTGACTTTTACCTACCTGCAGGCAAAAACCATACAGCGACAACATAATGGATGTTAATATCGAAACAGCGAAGATGAACCTATTACCTGCTTCAAAAAAATGGGCACCATGGCATATCTAGTAATTAATCATCGACGAAAATCACATTCCCCCCTATTACGATTGGCGTTGTCGGCACTAAACGACGACGACTTGTTAAAATCGGTATTGGCGTAGTTGATATCGATAACTCTTGACAACTATTGTCACATCTTTGGTATTGGCTAAGCAAAAAAAATAAGAAAATTTGTAAGTATAAGTGTTTTTTTTTTTAAGAAAAAAGGCCGTTACTACCAGGTACTTATAAAATATGATGTGTAAACATATGTACATATGTATGTACTATGTGAACGACTCGTTAAGCATCAGTGGAATTAATTTGTTAAATATTTCAATTAACTCCTGTCTTCTCCTTTTATTTTTCGAGTTTGTAATTAAATTAAATTAATAAATGTCTATGTGTCTGCATTTATTTAGATTTTAGACATGAAAATTACAAGCGCAGAACAATTTGAAATTCTTATAGCTGAGTTAGAAAAAAGCCCTTGCCTAGCAAAGGGTTTTCAAAAGGGAACAGCTCCAGCTAATTTTAAACAGCAATGGGAGGCAATCAGCCTTTGCCCTTGAGCCCCCTTTAAGAGACAGCGATGGTTGGCAGAAGGTAATTATAATAACACCATTAAAGCATATATTTTGTAATATATGTACATTTCAACTGCAGGTGTGGCGAGATTACAAATTTAAAGTTAAGAAGAAACTTATAAAAAACAAGGCTGAGTGTAATGCAACAGGTGGTGGAATATATAAACAATTAACCCTCTGCCCATTGGTAGAGGCTGTGGCCAACTTGCTGCAGTTTAACAAGCAGCTAAGTCCAGAAGGTGTTTTGCAAGGTGTTCAGTTACCACCAGCGGAAACACAACACCAAACATCAAGTGCGGTTGAATTTGCTCCACTGGGTGGCGCTCAAATTATTGAATGCATTCAGTTGTGCCCACCAGATTTGCCATGCGAAGAGGAAGAACCCACAACTTCAGCGAGCGCCAGGAGCAGAAATCAACCATCCACTCCAGCCAGAACACGAAAACCAAAAACGAGCGAGAGGAACGACCTTTTGGAAAGGCACAATAGTATGCAGGAAAGAATTTTAACTGACGCTATAAATAAAATGGGATCAATGAAGCATTCCTTACGAGATACGGCCGGTTATCAGAAGAAACTTCTAGCAATAGAAGAAAAGAAGCTAAAGCTTTTGGAAAAAAGGGATCGCAGAGAGGTAGAATTGCACAAAGCTGCAATGCAATTAAAAGAAATAAAATTAGAAATTGCCAAAGAAAAGCTTAGGAATTTAAAAAAAAGTTGACTGATTTTCATGTAGATATGTACCTATTTATTTTTTTTTTTAGTACCTGTGAATTGTTTTTGTTTAGTACGTTAGATATTAGAATTACTATTTATTTGATATTAAAAGACTGAATTCCATTTATTTTATAAAAAAAGAATGAACTGAAATTACACAAAACTGTTTTTTATTTGTTCTCTAATTTGCGAAGCTTCAATATTTATGCTATTTTCCACATCATCAGTATTGTCAACAATGTGTTCGTTTTGTTCTGTAATGTCTGCATCCTCGTTTGTGATGTGTGAACCAAACTCGATGCAAACGTTGTTGAGTGCTGCACATACATTAGCGATTTGCGTGGCTTTAGATGGCGTATAGTGAAGTTGACGTGCACCGAGCAAACAGCGAAATCGGTTTTTAACACTCCAATAGTGCGTTCAACTATGTTTCTAGCTTTGGCATGTTTGTTGTTGTAAATAGCTTCTGGACTTCCTTCTGCTGCGGATCGATATGGCGTCATAATGTATGGTTCAAGAGGATAACCCGCATCACCTACATAAACATTTTTATATATTTTATAGGGTTTAAATTTGCGGGGTTAATTCTTACCTAAGAACCAGCATCTACGCTCCCCAGCATCGTATCGCTCCTTCAGAATGGTTCTCGCTTGGCTAATATTCCAAATTAGAGAGTCATGCCCAGAACCCGCATAACGAGCATCAAAATACCGTATTCGCATTTTATGATCGGAAATCTATGGAAGAATTTTTTATGTTTTAAAATGCAAAGCAAACGTTGGCCTGTTCTTACAATCATAGCATTCAAACTAAAAACTCCTTTTCGATTGTAGTATAGATGCTGGTCTTGTTTGTTGGGAGCCAAAATTTTAATGTGGCTTCCATCGACACATCCAATAACACCAGGAAAACCAGTTTTTCGGAAAAAATACTCCTTGGCTTCTGTTTTTTCAGCGTCTGTCATATGAAATTTGATCCATAGATGACATATGACTGCTTCTAAAATGTCGAGTGTTCCAGACAGGACTAAACTAACTGTTGGCTGGGAAAGCCCAAGGTGGAAGCCGTTTCCAACATTTGTTTGATATGAGCCCTGACCCAAAAACCGCAAAGTCGCTGCCAATTTTATAGTTTTTGATACGGCTGTTGTCCGGATTCCATTTTTTATTTGCGGCTTAATTTTTTGTAGTACATAGTTAAATGCAGTTTTGTTTAGTCGAAAATAGTCCTGAAATCTGAAATAAAATAAAATTTTTAGCAACATTGATATGTATGAAAAAATCCAAAACGCTCAAACACTCTTCCACGAGTATAAATTGTAACACTTACCTGTTATCTGGCAAACTAAATATATCAGAGTTCTGCCTAATAATTTTCCTCTTTAGTGTAAGCTCTTTTTTACATTCTTCATCGCTTGAGCTTGAATCGGAAACAAAGAACATTTTTTCGCAAAAATATTCAATATAATAATAATCACACAGATCTAAAGAACGTAACCTTTTAAATAAAAATTGTAAACAACATGAAACAGCTGATGCAAAAATGACAAAGATGGTATTTCCTACATTAATTTATCGATAAATTGTCGACGTCGTCTCAACACGTTTAGCCAGTACCGATTCTGCGTCGATGTGATGTCGACGTCGACACGAAGTGATGTCGACTGAAAAACGACGACGATGTCGACGACGCCAACCGTAATAGGGGGGATTACCTAAGATAAATGAACATAAATTAGGGACAAATCTCGAACCAGACAGAACGAAAAATGACACTGATGATGGCACAACGCCGAAACCGGTTTGTCTGCAAACCAAACTTGACAAGGGATAACGGAAATTCGTTCCAAAATAAATCACAAATTTTTGATTTGATTTGTAGAGCGAATCAATTTGATTTGTAATTTTTCAATTAAATAACACTTTTGTTTGCGACGCAAATAAGATCTTTAAGTATCTTCCAACTTCCAGTTCCACGAAAATCTTCGGGATCCTTGGGACTAATTCGAGATTTTCGAGACTTCTTCGGGATTCTCGGAATCTTCGGGACTACTTCAAGATTTTTAGTCTGTTTCGGGATTTTTGGACTATTTTGGGATTTTCGATACTTCTTCAGGATTTTCGGAATCTTCGGGATTTTTGGGCTATTTCGGGATTCTCGAGACTAATTCGGGATTTTTGACACTACTCTGAGATTTTCGGGATCCTCGGCACTAATTCGGAATTTTCGAGACCTCTTCGTGATTCTCGGGACTAATTCGGGATTTTCGAGACTACTTTACGATTTTCGGGATCCTCGGCACTAATTCGGAATTTTCGAGACTTCTTCAGGATTTTCGGAATCTTCGGGTTTACTTCGGGATTTTTCGGCTATTTCGGGATTCTCAAGGCTAATTCGGGATTTTCCAGACTACTTTGAGATATTCGGGATCCTCGCCACTAATTCGGAATTTTCGAGACTTCTTCAGGATTTTCGGAATCTTCGGGACTACTTCGGAATTTTTGGGCAACTTTGGGATTCTCGTGACTAATTCGGGATTTTCGAGACTACTTTGGAATTTTCGGGATCCTCGGCACTAATTCGGAATTTTCGAGACTTATTCAGAATTTTCGGAATCTTCGGAACTACTTCGGGATTTTTGGGCTATTCGGGATTCTCGGGCCTAATTCGGGATTTTCGACATAACTTTGAGGTTTTCGGGATCCTCGGTACTAATTCGGAATTTTCGAGACTTCTTCAGGATTTTCGGAATCTTGCAATGCAATGTGATAAGATTTCATGTGATGTAATGTGAAGATTTAATGTCATGCCAAATGATGTCACATCATCGATACGAAAATCGATAAAAATATCGATACCCAAATCGATAACAAACTCGATAACAAAATCGATAAAATTATCGATAACAAAATCGATTAAAATATCGATAATAAAATCGATTAAAATATCGAAAATAAAATCGATACCCAAATCGATACTCAGATCGATAACAAAATCCATAAAAATATGATAACAAAATCGAAAGCCAAATCGATAACAAACTCGATAACAATATAGATAACAAAATCGATAAAAATATCGATAACAAAATCGATTCCCAAATCGATAACAAACTCGATAACAAAATCTATAAAATTATCGATAACAAAATCGATTAAAATATCGATAATAAAATCTATACCCAAATCGATACTCAGGTCGATAACAAAATCTATAAAAATATCGATACCCAAAACGATAACAAAATCGATACCCAAATCGATAACAAACTCGATAAAAATATCGATAACAAAATCTATAAAAATATGTAATAATCGATATTCCCGAGAATACCGAAAATCTCGAAATGTTCCCAGGTTGAGTCTGTGACTCTATCTATATCATTTTCTTTATAATTACCTTTATTTAAATCTTTCTTCCTTTCTCTTCATCTTTACTCATCCTCATCTTTTTCTTAATATTTATCTTTATCGTCGTTATGTTTATCATTTTCTACAGTGACGAGCAAAACTGTAACATGGCGTGACACTTCTTATTTCAGCCACCGCTATCTTTCCATCTTCTAACGACTTTCATACTTTTGTTGTATATTCTTATTGGTACACCCCTACTCCCTCTCTCACAAAGATTTGAAGTCAGTCCAACAACAAGAAAGAAACCAGCACTCAAAAATGTAAATTAAGGCAAATGTTACAGTTTTTCTCTCACCCTCAACGCGGGACCGTAGGGAAAGTGGCAAACAATTGTGGAGTTTGCCGTAAGAAAATGTTAAGACTGAGAAAAAATATTACGGTCCGATATCTTGTGAACTTAGCAGCAAGTAGCGCTGAAGCCACTATTACAGAAGCGCTTAAAGTATTAAAATTGAATGCAAATCAGTAGACAATGAGGCGAAGAATTGTCAAATTAACCACAAAGGCATAATAAAAGAAGAAAACCCCATTTTGATCAAAATACATGTGCGAGAGTGGTAGCATTTTGCCGGATCGCACGAAAACCGGACCGTTGCCTATTGGGATATGTTAGGCCTTACAGAATGCAATAAAAAAACAAATTTTTAAGATTTAATTGAAGGTTAGTTGGTCTGACAAGACTAAATTAATCGCTTTCAACCAGATGGCCAGGCATGGTATTGGATCAAAGACCCAAATTAAGCCTAAGTGCATCATGTAGGGCAAACTGTGAATCACAGTGGTCGGACAATAATAGTTTGGGGTTGTATTTCAAAAATATTGTTGGTCCGTTAGTACGCATTATGCGTAAGGAACAGTATCTGTTCATATTTCAACAAAATTTGCAAGATGTAGTCGAAAAAATGAGAGTTTCTGCTGAAAAATCACCCAAAACATACTGCATATGTCCGCAAAGACTGGACGCAAAAGCAAAAATTTGCTATTTTGAAATGACCTCAACAATCCGCGGATATGAATCTCGTCGAAAATTTGCGAAATCAACTAAAAGCGCATCTTACTAAGTATCCTAGTCCGTCCAATGGAGTACATGAGCTATGAAAGCAAACCAAGGATATATGGGAGGGCTCCAGAATTTTTACAGAGATACAAATAAGGTATGCTAAATTGCATCCAGGAACTAAAAAAAGCAAAAGTATGCCGAACATTGTGTTAACAATTCTTTTTTTCGTGAAAATTGTCAAAAAGTTATTAAAAATATATAAGTGCAAAACTGTAACATATGCCTTAATTTACATTTTTGTCTGCTAGTTTTATTATTGTTGTTGGATTGACTTCAATTGGTTATGAGAGATGAAGTACAGGTGTACCAATAAGAATATACAACAAAAGTATGAATGTCGCTAGAACTTGGAAAGATAGCGGTGGCTGAAATAAAAAGTGTCACACCATGTTACAGTTTTGCTCGTCACTGTACATCTACATATTCCCCTTCACCTTTGCCCTTATATTAGTAAAATGTTTAAATTTACCTTGATCTTAATTTTTGCATTTATCTTTACGCATCTTTGTTTTTGGTTTTATTTTTACATTTGCCTTTATCCTTTTCTTTATCAATATAATAAAATATCTTATTTTCGGTGTATCATATTATGAATGTGCACGCTCTCTTCTGTGTCATAAATGTTCGCACTTGTATGTGTACGTACGTATATGTCATGTAAAGAAATGCCTAACGCTTTGCTTCCACTTATGTACGTCACTTATATTTTTCAGTCTTTCAATAACCCACAAATTAAGACACTTAAAAATAAAAGTCTCTGCCAAAGTGTCTTTGCCTAAGGGAAATTTAAGCAGTTGCTAAATAACCCACAACGATAAACACAAAAAGATCGCACAGAGTGATGTGCCACGGTGAGAAACACTCTTTGCTTGAGAGATGAGTGTTTGTGTCAGTGGTAAACACCATACGAGACACTTGGTGACGGTTATTCTCGATCTCTGTTACAGATGGCAACTGGCAACTCTCAACTGACAACTGCAGTTGCCACAAAGTGTGTATTCAGGCAACTACATTTTTGTGGTTGCTGGGATGGTTTTTGGAGCCTATTTAGGGGCGAAAATTGAAAAGCATGTGAAATATTTTAATTTTTAATAGTTTAAACAATATTAACATTTTGCAATCTATTTTGCTTTTACAGAATATCGTGCAAATAACAACAAAACAACAGTTTCAGTTCTCGTGATGAACGTGCTTTTGGTGAATCAAAGTGAACTGACTGTAAATTTCTTCTCTATCAACTGGAGCACCTCTTTTAAAACTACCGACATACCAATTTTCCTAAATTGAGGTGATTGCTGTGAGACTTCCTTCTGATAAAAATTGAAGAGGTGCGCATGCTTTTAGGAGAGGAGATGTTGAAGTTGAACGAAGTAGTTTCTCTGTGTATCTGGAATACGCTTTGAATGTGAACACAAAAATATAAAAGAAAAACCTTGAAAGGATTAACTTTTGCTTACAGTGCGGTCGGTAGCTCTAAGGGGGTTGGAATTATCCTTTAAATGTCACCTGATTGGGGACGCGTTCTCCTCTTCTTAACACTAGAATGGAAAACATATTTCTTAGCCCTTTAATGGTAAACATCGCCTATGAGGCTACCTTTATAAACAACGAACATTTCACCTTTATAAAAACACTGTATTCAAACAAAAACGTATTTACTATATCTTTTGTAATAAAAATTAATAAAAAGAATTTAGTTTTGAAGTGAGTTCGGAGATGTTTGCGTTAAATATTTAACACCATATCATAAAATCTGTATCGTTCGTTCGATTTTCAAAAATGAGGTGACAAATTAAAGGTCTTGTCCTTTGAGTGTGCAACATAGCTTTAGTTCCATGAAAGGATAAGATAAAGATAAAGATAAAGATAAAGATAAAGATAAAGATAAAGAT
>NW_023458571.1:1122768-1128640 GCF_013731165.1 Rhagoletis pomonella | reverse complement strand
ATAAAGATAAAGATAAAGATAAAGATAAAGATAAAGATAAAGATAAAAATAAAAATAAAGACAAAAGAATATAGATAAAGATAAAGATAAAGATGAAGATGAAGATGAATTCTTTAGCTTATAGATTTTAGATCAAATTAAGAAATTAAAAAAGAATAACATGGCTAAGGCCTAGAAATTTAGAATTTTGTTATTAAAAAGTCTCCTATCCAAAAAGATACCTTAATTGGTAAACATCTCCTAGCCGTTTGCTACTAAACGAGGTTTGAGACAAGGGGACTCCCTTTCGTGTGATTTCTTTAATCTGATGTTGGAGAAGATAATAAGAGCCGCAGAACTGAACCGCTCAGGCACAATACTTTACAAGAGCGTACAATTGCTGGCGTGTGCCGACGACATCGATATTATCGGTAAGAACAAGGGCTGTTCTGCCTTCTCGGGATTGGATAGAGAAGCAAAGCGAAGTCGTGAACGAGGACAAAACGAAGTATCTCCTGTCATCACACAAACAGTCAGAGCATACGCGTCTTGGCACCCACGTCATTGTTGACAGTTACAAGTTTGAAAAAGTAGACGACTTCGTTTATTTGGGAACCAGCATTAACACCAATAATAATGCCAGCCTTGAAATCCAATGGAGAATCACTCTTGCCAACAAGTTCTACTTTGGGCTGAGTAGGCAATTGAGAAGTAAAGTCCTCTCTCGTCGTACAAAGATTACACTCTATAAGTCACTCATCATGCCTGTGCTGGTGTATGGCGCGGAGGCATGGACAATGAAAGCATATGATGAGGCGGCTCTTGGAGTTTTCGGGAGAAAGATTCTGCGAAAGATTTACGGACCTTTACGCGTTGGTGATGGTGAATATCGCAGACGATTTAGCGATGAGCTGTATGAGCTTTACAACGATATAGACATAGTGCAGCGAATTAAAATTCAGCGGCTCTGCTGGCTTGGCCATGTCGTTCGAATGGACAGAAACGCTCCTGCTCTGAAAGTATTCAACGCGGGCCGCGGTGCTGGTAACAGAAGAAGAGGAGGCCTCCTCTGCGTTGGAAAGACGAGGTGGAGAAGGACTTGGCTTCACTTGGCATTTACAATTGGCGTCAGTTAGCACAGAAGAGAAATGACTGGCGTGCTGTTTTGGACTTGGCCAAAATCGCTTAGGCGGTTACAGCGCCAATAAAGAAGAAGAAGAATGGATCTGAACAAAACACGTACTGCACACAAGCTTATAGAACACATAACTGAGTTGGCACGAACCTACGCTTTGATATGAGATACCGATCTGGAAATATCGCAAAACCAAGAAATTGTTGCACCAGTAATTGAACTGTCTTTCTTTCTGTAGTACTGTTGGTGGCTATGTTATTGGTAATGGTGTCTGCTCATACGACGTGCATAATGAATTTTTACATAGGCACTAAAAAATTCTCCGACCATATGCCGTTAGTGATTTACCTAAAGGCTTGCGTAAACGAGATCACCGAAAATATTTTCCCACCCAAATTAGTATGGAAACCAAACTCAGCAGAGAAATATAAAGAGCTACTCGCAACTGCGTGCAATAGTTACCTTGTCCGCACTAAAGTCTCAATTGATGAAAAATTTTCTCTGCTGACCAACAAGATAAAACAAGCTGCATACATGAAACCCGCATCGGGCGTTTTACTCCTAAAAACCCGTGGTTTGACAGTCAATGTCAAAGCAACAAAACTGGCAATGAAGTGTCAAAAATAAAATAAGCTAACTGCAGAAAGAGGTACTTTAAACTGTGTAGCCAAAAAAAGTTTGACTGGAGCTTGGAGGAAAGGATATTGAGCTTCTAAATTCCGTAAAAAACTCGAGCGATTGGTGGAGATTAGCTAATTCGGTCAAACGCTCCCCTCCAGGAGTTGACCATTTCAAGAGCCTGCCTTTTGTGAGTGAGGATTACGTACTGTAGTCCACAAAATAATAGGAGTGCGATATTTTGATCAGTTTTCGCTATTTGTCTTTTTTTATTTAATGTGTATTATTTTTTTTTTATAAAAGTCAATCTGGGTATACAACAAACACAGAATGAATTCAGATTTCAATCTTTGTACAAAAATTATAAAAACCCTGCAAATTTTCACCAAAATTTCAAACTTTTTAATCAGAATCTTTAGAAAATATTTTGGTATGAAGTTCTGTAGCCCTTGAATTCTAGCCTAATGAAGTGCAAGTTTCAAGCTGCTATAAAATCCCGTCTATTTTTGGCAATTTCTTTTGCCGTCAGTGTTCCCCATATAAAAGAAAATTGTAGAATATACTTTGAATGGAAAAATACGTGAAACACCTTTAACCAAAAAAATTCTCAAAAATCAATGAAATTGTTTTCCAACTTGAAACTTGCACTTTTTATACTTGAATTAAATGGGCTACAAAACTGCATACCTACAAAGATTCTGATTAAGAAGTTTGAAATTTTGGTGAAAGTTTGCAGAATTATTATAATTTTTGTACAAACTTTGAAATGTAAATCTATATGGTGCTTGTTGTATTACCAGCTAGACTTTTATAAAAAATAATAAATTTTAAATAAATAAAAGATAAATATTTGGCAATGTTATTTGTGGCTTATTAACATTTAATTTTAATATTCTTATTGAGCTCTGTACCACGATTATTTTATTAGGAAAATTGAAAATGCAACAAAGTCTAAGCGGTAGAAGTGGGGGGAGGGGGTGAAATAACACAAATTTCAATAACGCAAATTTGTGTAATTTCCCAATTGAATGTGAAATAACACAGATTTGCTTTATTTCATTTCTCGTTGAGCAATAATACCAACTTTTAAACTTAACAATTGAGTAATAAAGCAAAATAGTGCACGTATGTAGGTAGTCAGTCACCCAGTTACATTTGACAAGAAGTAGCACATGAACAAGTTAAATGGACGGATTTGTAAGTACACTTAGGTCTCTTTTTATGCAGGACATGCGTTCCTCAGAAAGCCGTATGAAAAAAATCCGCATAAAAAAGTTCTTTACTTTCATACAAAAACAGAGGATGCGTTCCAGCATTTTCAAAAACCACATAAGTTCAGCTACTCCATGTAAAAAATTCTAAAAAAAACCGCATAAAAACCCAGTGAGGCATTATTGAGCAAAAAAAAAACATTTATTTCTTCACTTAAACACTTGTTATTCCATGTATTCTAACCAAAAAAATAAAAATAAAAATACATACCACAATAAATACATGAATTATGTAAGAATGCATACAAAAAAATCAGAAAAAAAGGTTTTTTCTTAACAGCGGTCGCACCTCGGCAGGCAATGACAAACCTCCGAGTGTATTTCTGCCATGAAAAGCGGCTTCTCGTAAAAATACAATGCCGTTCGGAGTCGGCGTAAAACTGTAGTCCCCTCGCCTTTGTGTGACAACATCAAGGCGCACACCACAAATTGGAGGAGAAGCTCGGCCAAACACTAACATATGTGTAAGCACCAATCTATTATTATTATTATTATTATGTAATAATACAAAGACAAATTATTTATCAGAAGCATTGTCTTTTACACATTGAAAAAAGTAATAAACACTCTCAAAAAATTAAAATCGCTACTGCGAAATAATGGTTTGAAAACCCGCATAAATTCAAATTCGCATAAAAAGAGACCTAAGTGTACATGCATTTGCTTTGTTGTATAGTTTCAGGCAGGCTCTTCCTAAACTATTTATTTGTCAATGTTATTGTGACTTATTAACACTTAATTTTAATATTCGTATTGAACTTTGCACCATTATTAGGAAAAATGGAAAAAGCAACAAAATCTAAGCGGTAGAAGTTATAGCAGCTATTTCGGAGATCACCACATCTCCTCATCAGACTTCTTTTTTCTAGAATTCGGCAGGGAAGCAGGGAAAAGAAGTCTGATGAGGAGATGTGGTGATCTCCGAAATAGCGCTATAACTTCTACCGCTTAGACTGTGTTGCTTTTTCAATTTTTCCTAATAAACAATCGTGGTACAAAGTCGCGAAACACATGTTTTTTTATTGTTTTCGAATACTTCAAGAAAAAGTATATTAGTTAACTATTTGTCAATGTTATTGTGGCTTATTAACATTTTATTTTTAATATTTTTATTGAGCTTTTGTGCCACGATTTGTTTGTTAGGAAAATGGAAAAAACAACAATGCTTAAGCGGTAGAAGTTATAGCAGCTGTTTCGGAGATCACCACATCTCCTCATCAGACTTCTTTTTTCTAGACTTTCAGCAGGGATCGAACCCGCGTTATCAATGTGCTATTCGGAGATCACTACATCTCCTCATCACACTTTTTATTTCTAGACTTTCAGCAGAGATCGCACCCGCGTCATCGATTCCTGTATTTCTTTTAGTATTTTTTTTTTGTTTTTGGTTATAATACAGATACAGGGCCTGTTCGAGGCACGTAATTCAAGCGGCATTATTGCCGTACTGATTAAAATTGGCAACACTGTTACAACTGCCCAACTGATAATACGTTGCTAGAAATTCACACAGAACGTGATACTTTAATAATTCGCGCAACACTGCGGTTGTGATTGCAGCTCGAACAAGCCCATCATTTTATTTTTTTTACTAACGTTTAGTTTTACATGGAAAAATAAGTTTTGACGTGAAGAAATAAATTTAATTTTATTTTTTGCTTAATATTGCCTCTCTGGATGTTTTTATGCGGTTTTTTTAGAATTTTTTACATGGAGTATCTGAATTTATGTTGGAACGCATCCCCTGTTTTGTATGAAAGTAAAAACTTTTTTATGCGGCTTTCTGAGGAACGCAAGTACCGCATTAAAAAGGCCTAAGTGTACATAGTATAAAGGAAAGATTTTTTGTACGCGGTAATCTCGAAAACTACTGAACGGATTTTGACGAGATTTTCTCTAATATATTCTGTATCGATAGTAGAGTGACCGTATTAATTTAGAATTTTAACAGTGTTACCACCTGTTAAGAAAATACTATATTCAATTCTAATAAGCGTAGGCGTCAGTTCTGCACCGTCACTGTCAAATGAAAAGACTTAGCCTCTGGATACGTAATAATGTATTATTTTTCTGAGGATGGTTGCCACCTGTTTAAAAAAACTATAAGATCTTCACCGTTCGTTGGATAACAAAATGAGATACCAAAAAATGCATGGCATTCGCATGTACAAAAACTTAAAGTTTTTGAGTAGGGGTTGCCACCTATTTAAAATTACTATCATCTATACATAGTATAAAGAAAAGGCGAGATATTTTAACCATGCTACTGAACGGATTTAGACAAGATTTTTTATGTATATAATAAACGAAGTACAAGATGACGTATGATTTTTTTCTCCAAATACTTAAATGTACATACATGTGCATACATTCAGCGCGTGGCGAAGCCTCGCGCATTCCTCGCCGGCTAGTAATCTATAAACCAGGGTTGCAGAGGTGCAAGTTATATTTTTAATACAGGATTATTTTATAATTTTGATTTCAGGGGAGGAATTTTGTATTTTTAATTACGTATGGGATAGTTCAGCTCGAAAAAGCAGATAATCTGGTCATACATAAGTATGTCGACAAACAAAAAAACCTAATCAGCCTGATCATGAATATTCGATGAAAAATGTCACCGGCGAAAAATTTCGTTCAATCAAATGGTTCCCTTTATCATGAATGTGGAACAATTTCGGGTGAACGGCATTTCACATAGAAATTTCAAAGTTGGGATAACAGCTGTCAAAGCCATTAAATACAATTTCAATTTTGAGCATATTTCCTATTGAGCATTTCGTACATTTGTGAAAATTTAGCAATTGTTTTGCGGTTTTATATGTGCGAGTGACAGTTATTTCACTGGTGTATACGCTATACGATAGTG
>NW_023458571.1:1098447-1122668 GCF_013731165.1 Rhagoletis pomonella | reverse complement strand
AAACCCTTTTTATAAATCGGCCGTTTTTGTTTTGCGAAGAACCCACATATATTTTATATCAAAATATATTCGAAAGACTAATAAACTTAAACTCTCTTAAATATTTGCTACTCCTGGCCAGTTTACTAAGCTCTCATCCTCTGACGAATCGTTGAACCAGAACTCGTACTCATTTTACCACGTTTTTATAAACTTGCCTTCTTTTTTATTTCATTTTAATTAGAACAAATTTACATAAATATGTATAAGCACACTATTTAGTTTGCTCGGTTTGTAAACAAAGCTTCTCAGCGGTGAAAAATATACTATTGTGAACAACCTAAACGAGCGAAATTCACAATAGCGCTATTCTTCATCGAATGAGCGCCATAATACCAAATGAAAATTCGTTCGCTCAGCACTTTCGACTACAGTCGAAAATCGAATGCAACTCATAATAGGGGCCTTAGGCCTCTTTTTATGCGGTACATGCGTTCCTCAGAAAGCATGAAAAAAATCCGCATAAAAAAGTTCTTTACTTTCATACAAAAACAGGGGATGCGTTCCAGCATTTTCAAAAACCACATAAATTCAGATACTCCATGTAAAAAATTCTAAAAAAAAAACCGCATAAAAAATCCAGTGAGGCATTATTGAGCAAAAAAAACATTTATTTCTTCACTTAAACACTTGTTATTCCATGTAAAACCGAACATTAATGAAATAAATAAAATTTTATCCGTATTTTAACCAAAAAAATAAAAATAAAAATAAAAATACATACCACAATAAATACATGAATTATGTAAGAATACATAAAAAAAAATCAGAAAAAAAGGTTTTTTTCTTAACAGCGGTCGCACCTCGGCAGGCAATGACAAACCTCCGAGTGTATTTCTGCCATGGAAAGCAGCTTCTCGTAAAAATACAATCGCCGTTCGGAGTCGGCGTAAAACTGTAGGTCCCTCGCCTTTGTGTGACAACATCAAGGCGCACACCACAAATTGGAGGAGAAGCTCGGCCAAACACTAACATATGTGTAAGCACCAATCTATTACACTGTGAGACAAATGGTAGGGGTCAGTGATCGGGAAGGGTTCAAACTACCGGGGAAAGTTATATCGGTAAAAAAGGAGTTATACGTGTCCCGGCGTTTCGCTGGGTCACGTCTAGGAATCGAGATATATCGATTTGAAGTTAGTAACTATCATATAGGGGAAATTGTCGTTTCACAAATGCAAGTACACCTTTAGCCTCGTTGACTGTCACATTAATGTGAAGATTAAAATTAAGCTTAGGATCCATTGTGATACCAAGGTCCACAAAATTGTATACCTGTTCCAGGTTATGGTTACCTATTATATAAGAAACTGGCAGAACAGCTCTTCGCGAGAAGCACATGACTTTACATTTCTTAAGATTTAGAGGCATAAGATTTACTTTACACCAGTAAGCCATGCTGTTTAAGTCTGATTGTAGCAAAGACCTTTCTTTAATTGAAACGTACGATTTATAAAGTTTTACATCATCTGCATACATTAAAATTTTGGAGAATTTTATATCTGTAGAAATATCGTTTATAAAAAGCAAGAACAGAATCGGGCCTAGGTGGCTACCCTGAGGGACTCCTGAAGTAACATCAATGACGTCAGAGATAGTATTTTTAAACAATACCCTTTGTGATCTATCATAGAGGTATGAAGAGATCCAACGTAGAAAATTAGGTGGAAGACCAAGAAGATCAAGTTTATAGATGAGCAACGAGTGGCACACTTTGTCAAATGCTTTACTGAAATCAGTATATATAACATCAACAGTTTTGCTCTCACTAAATGCTTTTGAGATATAGGATGTTAATTCAAGTAAATTTGTAGAAGTTGATTTGCCCTTGCAAAATCCATGTTGACTGTATGAAATGCTTGAAGTGATAGAATGCGTCAACCGATTTGTTATAATTGCTTCAAATAATTTAGGAATTGCAGAAAGCTTAGCTATGCCCCGGTAGTTCTCCACTGAACGATTCCTTCCATACAGTTGGAAAAACGCCCTCTTTAAGAGACAAATTAAATAAGGCTGTTAACGGCTCATAGAGATAATCAGCACAATTTCTAAGAAAACAAGTGGGGATCTGGTCAGGACCATAACTAAAAGACTGCTTTAAGGACTTCAGGTAAACTAAAACATCATCGGGAGATATTATAGGGTTATGTATTGAGTTAATTGGACTTTGTTTAAAAGGATAGTCAAAGTATGCTTGGGAGTTAGTGGAATAATTGGATTTAAAAAACTGAGCGAACATGTTAGAAATTGTTTGATTATTACCAGAGACGGTATTTTGATACTTCATGGCGGAAGGAAACCCACGTACATTTCGCTTGGAGTTTACGAAATCATAAAATGATTTGGGGTTATATATTATACGTCGTTTGATTTTACACAAGTAATCTTTATAACACTTTTTGTTTAATTCAAAGAACTTGTGACGCAAAAGAGAGTATTTTACATGGTATGAGTGTAAGCCGGTTTTTTTGTGTAATCTAAAATAACGTGACTCTGTTTTTCAAGTTTCTCAGTTCTTTAGTGAACCATAACTGTGTTTGTTCTTCAGGAACACACATGCGCTTAGGCACATACTTTTCAAATAATCTATGTACAGTACAATTGAAATGTGCAACGCTTTGCTCAACTTTTTCTTTGTATATAGGCCACGACAATTTAGACAATTCTTTATTCAGTTTTTTAAAGTTGGCTTTCGAAAAATCAAAGCGAATATTTGGTTCGTATGTTTGGACATCGCAATTTTGACCATCGTTTATAATTTCGTAAGATATCTCAATAGCAGGTAGACATCTTCGGGCAAAACTAGTGGGTCACATTTATTTACAGCCGACTTAGATGCATCATCAACATAAACAAGATCTAATACTTTGCCAAACTTATTGCGAAGTACATTAACTTGATTCAGGCAGACTTCAGCCATCTCCTCTAAAAATACGTTGTTGCACGCGCTAGACGAGAAAGGTACAATATCATTGTCAATGATGTTCCAAGATACATTTGGTAAATTAAAGTCACCCAACACAATCAATGAATCAGAGGGTTTAATCATTGAATTAATTGATTTCAGTAAAGATACATGTTGTGAATACACTGATAAGTCAGATCGGGGAGGAATATAGCATAGAGCTAAGTAAGTAAACCCCCTTCCAACCTGAACACGAATGCATTTGAATTCTGCAGATTCAATGTGTGGAAAACTAACTTCTTCAGATGGTATTGAAGAGTCTACGGCAAAGAGTACGCCACCGCGGACTCTGTCCTCCCGATCTTTTCTGTAGATATGATAATTATTTGAAAGAATCTCTGAATTAAAAGTGTGAGGTTTGAGCCAAGTTTCAGTCAAAGAAATTATATTATAATTGCATTCAAGGCCATTAAGATATAAATTCGTTAATTTAGTATTTATGCCTCTTACGTTTTGATAATAAATACTTAAAGCAGATTTAGCAATCAGTTTTTTGGTTCTTTATTCTGACGGGGAATATTTTCTAAATTATTATTTTTGTTGGGCCTATACTAAAATTCACGAACGAAAGCTCCGGAGGGCCAAAAAGAACTACTAAGCAGCATGTCAAAATTTTCTAAATTTACGTCTATTTTAAATGAAGAAATATTTCTTTCATATTTAAAATTAAATTCTCTGATACTTAAGTTGACAGTTTTAACTTTGGACGAGATGTAAAATCGTCCTCGGAAGTATCCCTCGAAAATCTAGATACAAATATAGACTTCTTTGGGGGAACCACAACCAGTCTCCTAGTATTAGACTCGATTACCGGCGGACGGGGTTGAGTAACTGAGTTACTAATTGAGGGTAGAGTAAGCGTTGGAAGATTAGATGGCGGTGCCACAACCTCAACGGGGGAAGGGGAAGATACTGCAGGGTCGTTATTATTAGAAGCAGACTTTGATATATGTTCTTTTGGGGAAGATAACTCCGTTGTCTGTGGACATGGAGAAGAAATATTAATTAAGTCATTCGGAAGATTGTTCTGACGTGGAACGGTCCTTTCATTAGGCGGACTATGAAGACGCTTACGTTTTGACACATGAATGTCCTTCATAGATTGTACGGTATCTAAGCATTTAAAAGATTTAAATACATTTTCATAATGTTTAAATTTTTCGGTCAGTACCGACAACTCTCTCCCTACCTCAGAAAACCCATTTCTGGTTTGCCTAAACAACTTAAAGAGACCAACTTCGGTTGACCTGCACTTTAAGCAAGACCAGCGAAGACCTTTGCCATCATTAATAGCGTCCAGAATTCTTCCTGTCAAACCAGCACATTATAGATGGCAAATACCATCACAGAGCCAGCACGATAAGTAGCGTTCAGATTCGCTTTTAATTTGGCAGTTATCAAGATCACACTTCATATTGAAAGATTTAATAACACTTATGTTAATAAAAAGACAAGCAAAATAAGTTTAACACAACACGCACAACAATTTAGGAGCTGATGTATTTAGCTTAAAAATATATGTAGCGCACAGTTTGAGTATCACTGTATTTTGACACTTAATAAACGCAGCGCAAACAGCTGTGACAAGAAATACTAAACGAAGTAAACAAAAAGAGCAAAAAGAAATGTGCAAAAATAGAAACGATCTCAGTTAACTACAAAGGAATAACAACAACAATGATAAAAACAAATGACTCGGCAAGATTAGATGTAAGCTAGTGAAATTTAATTAAATTTAATATAAACCACAAAAATCACAAAACTTTCACTTAGCTTCGATTATTATCACACTAAGATGCTCGTAGACACTTTTTATAGCAACTTTTACTCAGAAATTAGCACAATAAACTTTGCAAAATACAAAGGCAAATCAGAGCACAATATAAGTAGAACTTCACAGCTTGACGTTTGCTTATTATATGCTAGAAAAGAGAAACCTGATGAGGAGATGTGGTGATCTCCGAAATAGCAGCTATAACTTCTAGCGCTTAGACTTTGTTGCTTTTTCCATTTTTCATAATAAAATAATCTTGATACAAAGCTCAATAAGAATTTTAAAATTAAATGTTAATAAGCCACAGTAACATTGATAAATACATAGTTTAGGAAGAGCCTGCCTGAAAGTATACAAGAAAGCAAATGCATGTATAGAATTGACAACAACATCCACGCTGTCAAGTTTAAATAGCGGCAAATCAGCTGCACTTGATAGCAGCAGGTTGAATAAGGAAAAGAATTAGCAACACAAATTTACGGGGTGCGCATAGCTCAGTGGTTAACGCTTCTGACTTTGCACATCGATGACGCGGGTTCGATCCCTGCTGAAAGTCTAGAATTGAAATAACACTTAGGTCTCTTTTTATGGGGTTCTTATTTATGCGCATTTGAATTTATGCGGTTTTTCAAAACTTTTTTTTTTCGCTGTAGCGGTTTTGCTTTTTCAGAGTTTTTATTACTTTTTTTCAATGTGTAAGAGACAATGCTTCCGATAAATCATTTGTCTTTGTATTCTTACATAATTCCTGTTTCTTTTAGTATTTTTTTTGTTTTTTGTTAAAATACAGATACAGGGCCTGTCCGAGGCACGTAATAAAAGCGGCATTATTGCCGTACTGATTAAAATTGGCAACACTGTTACAACTGCCCAACTGATAACACGTTGCTAGAAATTCACACAGAACGTGATACTTTAATAATTCGCGCAACACTGCGGTTGTGATTGCAGCTCGAACAAGCCCATCATTTTATTTTTTTCACTAACGTTTAGTTTTACATGGAAAAATAAGTTTTGAAGTGAAGAAATAAATTTTATTTTATTTTTTGCTTAATATTGCCTCTCTGGATGTTTTTATGCAGTTTTTTAGAATTTTTTACATGGAGTATCTGAATTTATGCTGGAACGCATCCCCTGTTTTTGTATGAGAGTAAAAACTTTTTTATGCGGCTTTCTGAGGAACGCAAGTACCGCATTAAAAAAGGCCTAACTAAGTGTACATAGTATAAAGGAAAGATTTTTTGTACGCGGTAATCTCGAAAACTACTTAACGAATAGGAGAGTGACCGTTTTAATTTAGAATTTCAACAGTGTTACCACCTGTTAAGAAAATTACTATATTCAATTCTAATAAGCGTAGGCGTCAGTTCTGCACCGTCACTGTCAAATGAAAAGACTTAGCCTCTGGATGTGTAATAATGTATTATTTTTCTGAGGATGGTTGCCACCTGTTTAAAAACTATAAGATCTTCACCGTTCGTTGGATAACAAAATGAGATACCAAAAAATGCATGGCATTCGCATGTACAAGAACTTAAAGTTTTTGAGTAGGGGTTGCCACCTATTTAAAATTACTATCTTCTATACATAGTATAAAGGAAGGGCGAGATATTTTAACCACGCTACTGAACGGATTTAGACAAGATTTTTTATGTATATAATAAACGAAGTACAAGATGACGTATGATTTTTTTCTCCAAATACTTATATGTACATACATGTGCATACATTCAGCGCGTGGCGAAGCCTCGCGCATTCCTCGCCGGATAGTAATCTATAAACCCGGGTTGCAGAGGCGCAAGTTATATTTTTAATACAGGATTATTTTATAATTTTGATTTCAGGGGAGGAATTTTGTATTTTTAATTACGTATGGGATAGTTCACCTCGAAAAAGCAGATAGTCTGGTCATACATAAGTATGTCGACAAACAAAAAAACATGATCATTCATGATCAGGCTGATTAGATCATGAATATTCGGTGAAAAATGTCACCGGCGAAAAATTTCGTTCGACGAAATGGTTCCCTTTATCATGAATGTGGAACAATTTCGGGTGAACGGCATTTCACATAGAAATTTCAAAGTTGGGATAACAGCTGTCAAAGCCATTAAATACAATTTCAATTTTGAGCATATTTCCTATTGAGTATTTCGTACATTTGTGAAAATTTAGCAATTGTTTTGCGGTTTTATCTGTGCGAGTGACAGTTATTTCACTGGTGTATACGCTATACGATAGTGTGAAACGGTGCCGTGACATAGCCCCAAGTGGCATAACCCCAATTTTAAAATATCTGTAGTGACATAAACCCAATTTTATTACTTGGGGTTATGTCACCATATAACGAGTGTCATATTCACAAACGAAAAGGCGACAAAATTCCAAATGCCTCATGTAATTTTGCAAACCAAAAGAATTTGGAATATACAGGAGTAATGATAAATGGGATTTTTATCAAAACACTGTCATAGAAGCTGGCTTTGCCTACATTATTTTTATTGGCGTTGATATAGGCAGTCTAATATTACAACATTTGTATACGTGAAAATCACTTCTTACTAGACGCCACGTTTGCTGAGGTTCCACAATGTAGATACATGCAGTTGTTTATTAGGTACCCTTACTAAGTATAATTCTCCTTTCTGTGTTGCCGGAAAAGAGGGGAGCAATTTTACGCAGAACTTCTATCTGCGTAGGTGGCCTTCGGCGATTTTTTATTCCAAATTTTCACTATAGATTAAAATATAGCTTTTATAAAAAATAAAATGGCGAAACAGATTAAAACATAGTGTTTAAAAAAGGGGCCACAGGTGAAAATATAACTAACAATATAACAAATGTCGCGATTTTTGTTGCAAAGTTTGACAATATACATATTAAAATATTGTTTTATATTAGAAAAGGGCGAAGGTTAATATCTAAATTTTCCAATTTTTAAGCTTAGTTTCCAGCTGAAGAAAAATTACAAGAAATAGTTTTCATTATTTCTTTCCATTGCAAAGAATACTCCGCCATTGCTTTAAATTTTCTTGAAGAAATATTAACATATATATTTCTAGAGAGCAGTAAGCGGACCAAAAAATTTTAATACAAAATTTCTTTTTCATTTCGTGAGCGTGTCTTTATATGATTTTTTGTTTTTCTTGAGAGCTGGAAAATAAGCTTTAGGCTCAAAAGTGACATTCATGCCTATTACGGTATCCGGCGGATGCCATACGCACGAATCTAATACTTCACTCTCGCTTGTTATGACAGTGAGAATCAGATTAGATCCGTGCGGATGGCATCCGTCGGATATCGTAATAGGCATTATTATCTCAATTGGGGTTATGGCACCTTATAAGAAGTGACATAACCCCAAGTAAAAAAATTGGCTTGCAGTCACTGTATAAGGAGTGACAAAATTACAAATTTTAAAACTCGAGCTATGCTATTTGGTACCATGTGAAAATGATTCGAGGTTAACTACTTCGCTTGGTGAATATTCAACATACACTAGGTGAACTGCATGAAAGAAATGTGAACGGTTCACACGAAATGAAAATTCATGATAAGGTTGAATATTGTTATATTATTATAATGTGAATTTTATAAAGGGCAGCATTCTACCGGATATCCGAATCCGGCTCTTACTTTTTACATGGTATCCGGAATCCGGTTATCGGGTAAAATCTCTATCCGGCACATTCCTAGTCGAAATCATTAGCGGCAAACGCGTCATGGTACATCAAAAATATACACTTACACAAAGATCTTGAAGTAGCTAAAGTGAAAGACGAAATAAAAAAATACAGTTCAATATATGTTAACAGATTAAACTGTCATGCTAATACGCTCGCTGTCAACTTATTGGAAAACAGCGAAGACACTCTGCGGCTACAAAGGCTACATCCTTTGGATCTACCATTCAGGACATAAACTCTTATGGCGTTTTCTTTTCTCGAAAAAAATGTCACCTTCTTATAAGGCAACATTATCAGAGTGTAGGGTTGCCAGATTTGTTTTTGCGTGAAATCAGTACCTTACAACTTTTCGTGCTATAAAAATCAGTACTTTTCAGTACACTTTTATTCAAAGCCAATTATGGTCGGCCGCTGTGGTGTAGTGGTAAGCAGTGCGCGCTTCCACTCCGCAACGCCTGAGTTCAAACCCTGGTCAAAGCAACATCGCAAAAAAATTTAGAAACAAGGTTTTATCTTAACAGCGGTCGCCCCTCGGCAGGAAATGGAAAACCTCCGAGTGTATTTCTGCCATGAAAAACAGCTTCTCATAAAAATGCAATCGCCGTTCGGAGTCGGCGTAAAACTCTAGGTCCCTCCGCTTTGTGTGACAACATCAAGGCGCACGCCACAAATCGGAGGAGAAGCTCGGCCAAACACTAACATATGTGTAAGCGCCAATCTATTATTATTATTATAAAATTATGAATGTAAGTAACAGAAAATACTTTAAAACACCAGAGTACTCGTGGTTTATCAATATTTTGGTATATGAATAAAATTAGTTCATAAAATACCCTTATAATAGCTGTTTTTTTACACGCATATATATCTACGCTTAACGTTTGAAAAAACAATCGTCGAAAATTTCCATTTCAAAACAAGTAATTTTGATTTTATCGACAACTATTTATAAGCGCATATAAAGTTTGTCGCTTAGAGCTCCATACAATTTTTACACGGCTAATATCATTGTATGCAGGAGCCATAAAATACCCTTATAATATCAATGTATGGAGGAGCCAAAAAATAAAAACAAACGATTCGAAATTCATAATGTTGTTTCAATTTGACATTAAAGGATGGTTCTAATGAGAGCAATGTCAAATTCAATCACACTTTGTTAAATACATTTTGATTAGAAGTCGGTTTCTCTATTAGTGCCAGGAAGCAAACTTTATACTTAAGATCCTCTCAGTTGCTTCCATACTCAAGGGTACTGAAAAGGCAAAATTACATACTTTTTCAAAGGGTGGAAATGTACCACAATATCCATATTTTCTCATGGCTTAATTTGCTTTTTTCAACTGCGCAAATGAATTCCGTAGAAAGAGTATCTAACTCGATGTCTTGTATGCAAAACTCTTTAACAATGTCAGTAAATTCAGAAAAAAGAAATGAAAGTCATTTTCGAGATAACAACAACACTTGACAAAAAAACGTTAGCCCTCTTTTTAAATAAATGATACCCCATCATATTATCGCAACTGGTACGTAACGACCCGGCGATATGCCCATAAAACGATTACTCTTTTTGATGTATTAATTTCTTGCGCATATCAAACATTATCTGGTCAACTACAATTAACTTATTTTCTTCTTATGTACTTCTTACAGCACAGTTTAAGCAAGTTGCAACGTTATGTAAAACCTAAAAAAAATGTATTCTCATGATTGAAAATTTAGTACAAATCAGTACAAATTTAAAAAAATTAGGACATTAGCGTACTGATTGAAGAAATGAATAAAATCAGTACGAGAGTTGGAAAATCAGTACTGTACTGATAAAATCATTACGTCTGGCAACCGTATCAGAGTGCAACATTTTAATAAAAGAGCACGCAATATGCATGTGCAGATGCTGAGAAAAGAACACGAAAACTTGACAGTCCTGGCGCAGGGCAGAATAAATGCAACATTATTTCGTGAAAATAAAACGCTATTAGTTACAATAAGTACTACAGCGTTGCGACGAACAACTACTACTTTAGTTTTTTTATAAACATACATACATATGTATATTCTAACTACTATGTTAAAATATCCGTTAATTGTTGTTAAGGAATAAATTGCTCATTTACGCATCAACCTCACTAATAGATGTAGTTATAATTTACTTATTGTCACCCGACAGATTGTAAATAAAATGAACGGTGACCGTCCGTCCTGTATTATACGGGACAATCCTCTTTTTTCGTCAGTTGTCCTGGTAATTTATTTATTTCATACGGGACGCCAAATGTTCTGTATTTCTTTTAATGTCCCTTATTTGTCCCGTATTCGGTATTTTGGCGCCTTAACAGCTCATAAAAATTGCATGCCTATGAACCAGTTTTTATTTTTAAATCTGGACGCTTGTGATTCGAATCGAGGAGCACATAAGTAGATGGTTTCTGAAGTTATAATTTTGCGTATAAAAACTGGGTATTTTCAAAAAGAAATTTAATAATTAGCTTTTCAAAGGGTTTTTTTCAACGTATTTCACATGTGGAGCAAAGCATATTGAATAGGTAACAGCAGTAGAGCAGCAGATTTTACTTTTGTCGCGAATTTCGTTTTTAAATTGTCATTATACCCGAGCGCACTTGTGCACAAGGGTATATTAATTTTGTTCACATAACGGTTGTTTGTAACAGCCAAAACGAATCGAGATAGATATAGACAAATGTATACATAAATGCTCAGAATGAATACCGAAATCGATTAAGCCATGTCTGTCTGTCCGTCCGGCTGTCCGTCCGTCCGTGTACACGATAACTTGAGCAAAAATTCAGATATCTCAACGAAATGGTATGTAGGTTTCTATTAATCCAAGGTAGATTGGTATTGAAAATGGGCGAAATCGGACTGTAACCACGCCCACTTCCCATATAACGGTAATTTCCAGAAATACGAAAACTGCGATATTTTAGTAACTACTGAAGATTATTCACTCAAAATTTATATTTACAACAATTTTTAGACGAAAAATAAGAATATTATACATTTTTGGAAAATGGGCGTAGCCACGCCCACTTATGGTTACATGTGTATATCTTGGTAACCGCTGCACCAATTTCTTCCAAACTTGACACAGTTGTTGCCCTTGGTACAGCATATTAAATGGCCGAAACGCCCACATCCCATATAACGGTAATTTATAGAAATACAAAATCTTCGATAAATCAGTAAATATTAATGATAATTTATTCAAAATTTATGCTTGCGACAATTCTTTACCAAGAAATACGTTTATGGTAAAATTTTGGAATATGGGCGTGGCACCAACCACTTATGATCACATATATGTATATCGGTAACCGTTCTACCAATTTGTACCAAACTCGGTATTTTTATTATTATATATTATTATTATTTCAGAAATGCTTGAAACTGCAATATTTCGAAATTTAAGGACGCTAATTTACTCAAAATTGATACACCCCGGCTTACCATCTAGCGGTAGCTTTCGGAAAGGTGAAAACACTTATATTTGATACTTGCGCCGGGTATTTATGGCTGGTTTCTCCAACTCAACTTAACTTAGTTTAGCCACTTTTTGGACTTAAGTCAAAAGTTAGCCTACGTTTTACACAGCTTATTCTTGACTAAGTCACGAAAATTGACTTAACTAAGTTAAGTTGAGTTGGAGAAACCAGCCCTTAATGTTCCGCTCCACCCGAACTTAGACTTTCTTACTTCTTTTGGTTTAAATTTTACTCTAAAATTTCAAACTTTCCTCCTCCTATTTCCTCTCCGATGTGTCGTGGCGTGGAGACAATTTTAAAATTTTGTGAAGGAAGAATAAGTATGTTCATTAGGCGAAACTATGGCAAAAAAAATGTTCGCTCATTGTATGAGGGATTGTTCCTGCGACATGAGAAACTCCAAATAAGAAGGTTACTATCAGCCCTGTTCTGCATTCCGATTTCGATCAAGTTTTTCGGAATTGAAATGCATTGGTGTTCTTGATTTCGATTCCGACAACATTTTTTCGATTTGAAAAGTTTTCACTTTGGCTAGTCGGAGTGAAAAGTAATTGGCTAATTAAACCCAAATATATATGCGGTTTGTCCGCCAAATATTTTCTTTTGAATTTTTATGATATTGAGAGAATTTATAAGTCGTTATTGCTCTAATCTGTATTCAAATACTTTGATAAATCTGTATCTTAAAATTGCTCTTTAAAAACTACTTAGCCAAACAAAGCGAAAACGATCGTAATGAAACCGACTTGTTCTTGATTCCGCTTCAGCGCATGCGCAGTATTCATCGAAAATCTCCCTATTGCGCTAATGGGCACAAAGACGTTGCATATGTCAAGGCGCTTGTATGAGCACAAAGTGGAAGAAAATGCGCTAAAGCCTCGAAAAAAATTCTAAAAAATCAACGTTAATCTTTTGGTACTTGAAACTTGCACTTCGTTGCACTAAAATTGAATGTGCTACAAAAGTGCATACTCGAAAATTTTCTAAAAATTCTAAATACAAAGTTTGAAGTTTGATACAAGTTCGATTAATTTTTGTAAATTTTGTACAAAGTTTGCAAGATTGATTTATATGGTTTTTGTTAAAGGATGTGCTATTTAAAACAAAAATAAACGATAATGGAAAATATTTTGAATATTGTAAACAAACTAAATTACGGATATCTCTGTATGAGTGAGTATTTACGTGTTTAAAAAATTTAAAAATATACATTTGTAAACTGCGGGCAATTTCATCCCTCATTTCCCCTCCATCTACAATCGCAATACCTTAGAAAAAAGTGCTTCTGCCTATGTTGACATCTTGGCCTTAAGCCCTTTCCCTGCATTTGTACAATATATTGTGCATTTAATTTTTTGTAAAATTGGAAGTGTGCTACTAAAAATCTTATTAATATTTTTGAAAACAAATTAAACTTTATGAAGTTTTGGAATATCCCGAAGCTTGTGCGCTGTTATTGCAGTAAATGGTAGGTTTTTGATTTCTCGATCTACTGAAGGCAGAAAAACTGGGAAGGTTTATTAAAACGGGTCATTTGTATTTTATATTGTAATTGTATGTGAAATTTTTCAAAATTTCTATATATAATTTTCTTCTCATAGGGAAAATTTAAAATTTTTAATGCAAGTTTTAGCCAAAGATACTTAAAAATATATAAACTATTCATTCCAACATATCTGCAGTAAAATCAATTATTTTGTACATACATAAGTTCATTTTCAATGATATACAGGTTTTATTTCGTCAAACTTAGTGAAATATTTATTGAGTTTTCTTGAATGCTTTTACTCCTTTGCGGACTTTTGTACAATATATTTACGGTGACCATATTAACCAGCGTAAAATAAAGGACATTTTTTTTCAAACAAAATGATTTGGGAATTCGTACATACAACTTGTATGATAAGAGTACCTTGCTCATATCGTAATTTAAATCAAATATTTACCAGTTAATTATAATATTTAATTGTATAAGTTCACCTTCTGTAGCGAAAAATGAAGCCAAATCCTTTTCAAGGATTTCGCCATCCTTTGCTACCAAAATGCGTTTACCATAATTCATACTGCACGACGAAGCCAACACACAGTAATTCAAAATTGGAACTCAATGTTCATAACCCACTCCAGCCTTCATTTTTCATCCAATTTTTGCTAAAAAAAAAATAAAAATATTTATTTTTGGAGAACATGTTTTTATAACATTTTTTGTGTATTTTTTGTTTTGGAGAACCATAAAATTGTTTTCAGCTGGTTTTTGTTATGTAACATTTATTAACTGGAACAGGAGAATACATTTTCTTCAAAATTGCTACTTTTTCTGCATTTTGCACTAAAAAATTTAATATAATCAAATTAAAATACAGAAATCGGGCTCAACTGGTCTCTTGTAAATATTGTAAGCTTTCATAAAAAAAAAATAAAAATTATTCAAATTAAGTGAAAAATTAAGTGAATTAGTGCCAGTTGTGAACCACTGTGCAGCAGGGGGTTTATTGTTTTCCTTCAGTAGAACAGACACACAACTTTCCCTGTGCTTCATAGATTGTACAAAGATTACCGATTAAATAGAAACCCTTAAGTGGGGTGCGAAACAAACTGGGGAAAGTTTTCTTTATATATTATAAGTACGGTGACCATCCGTCCTGTATTATACGGGACGGTCCTCTTTTTTGGCCCAATGTCCTGGCAATTTATTTATTTTATACGGGACGCCAAATGTTCTGTATTTCTTTTAGTGTCCTGTGTTTGTCCCGTATTCGGTGTTTTTGACGCCTTAACAGCTCATTAAAATGGCATGCCTATGAACGAGTTTTAAGTGTGGTTGGTATATGATCGTAATTTTCTCCATAAACAGTTATTATTTTCTAATCTGAATGCCTGTGTTTCGATTCGAGGAATACATGCAGTGACCAAAATATAGTTTAGGACTCTATATTTTAGGAAGGTTTGGCTATTTTTCCTTAGCTTATTTAATGTATTTTATTTTTTATTTATTTCCTAACAAAAAGCATATCGAGGGCTTATATTCATTCCCTCTATCTGCAAAAACTCAATTTTTCAGGAGAGCAAAAAAACTGTTTTGGCAGCTGTTTTTAAAAGTGTTAATAATTTTAAGTACACACGCATGTCTTAAATATTCACGCAATATACTAAAACTAGTTTTTTACTTTTAATTCATTTAATTTTAGTTTAAAGATCAGATAGAGGTTATTGCAATTCGAATTATAACTATTTATATAGAAAAATTTGCTGATAGAGGGTTTTGCAGAATAATGAAAATGTCAGTTCTTTAGACGTAAATACTATGTTAAACTAATATTTTAATGCAGAAATCATAGGTGTGAAAATTCGTTCCCTTCTATTCCGATGTGCCCAGGTAACCATATAATTTTAAATGTGTTTTTGTGTCAAGAGTATTTCACGTGATTTCGAAATTATATGAGAATCATTAGCACTGTTAAAAGAGGCTTCGCTGGCTGGTTCAGATGAGGAAATTTCCTTCGTTTATAGAGGCGAAACGTACAGCTGATTCGGCCGTAAATGCCGAGCAGTACGGGGGAAAAGCACTGAAGACAATTGTAACACACAGCCCTTTTGTTACCACCATATCTGGAACCGTCTGTGAAAATAAGCTCCCAGGTAATTTATGAGTATCAAACTGGGCAAATGCCCTTGCGGTAGAGTTTTTACTTTAGTAAGCATCGGATGATGTCGAAATCTTTGATGTAGCTTAATATACGAAATAAAGGTGATTGCTTGCTACATCGGTTTTTTTGTTGAAAGCAGGATTCGACGTGAGAGATAGCTTTTATTGGCGAGGTGGGAAATGCACGGATGCTTTTTCTCCTCTGTTTCTAGCAATTTAAGATGTTTTTTTGCGCAGTGTCCATAAATTACGAGCCCAAAGTCAACTTTTACATAATGACAGTTCTGCTTAAAAGTAGGTTTATTGTAAAAAATCATTCCAAATATTTTCAATGTATCAGTATAGGGGAGGGGTGTTAGACAAGGAGAGGGTTGGATGTATGTATTTATTTGTATTTTCTGCATATGTGAAAAAATTACTTTTTCAGCTTAAATCTGAGCTCCTGAAGATTTGGACCAATTGATTAGATCGTTTAGTATGTTAGAAAAAATAATTTTTACTTGCGTCAAGTCCTTAGTCTTAGAAAAAATTAAAATATCATTAGCGTATTTAGTTTGGCAATAGGAATAATAATAGCAGTTTCCCACTCTTGATGATATAACCCTTGAAATAAAATGTAGTTATGGAGTTTAATGACTCCATGTTTGATGGGATACGGATGATTTTTTAGAACGGGGTACGGGATTTTGTCTGCACCAGGGCTTTTGCCTGTCATCGAAGAGATGGTTGGTCAAACTCTTAAATAGATATGAGTAAGAGAGAATTGTGGGAATCTTCGGACCAAGTGGAGGCAAATAAACGTATACACATCGCTCATTTACTTTAGTAGTGTCATAATCCAAAAAATAAAAATTTTGAGTTGAGTATGCAGAAATTATCGCTACGTCTTTTTCTATTTCGTGTAAAAATATCATAGCTGTATCGATTAAGCCCTGTATGCAGCTCTCAAGAAAACGGTCCAGAAAAAATTGCCATTATTTCGCGTGTGTGTCCAAGGAATTTTGACATTTTTTGATACTTCACAGCCTGTTGCCTCACTCTTTCCTCAAGAAATAATGGAACGGGCATATATTTCTGTTGCAAAACTGGGTTGCCTTATGCTCTTTCTTCACAAAAAACTTTAGAAAACCGTAGTAGAAAGCGTAGTAAATTTCTTAAGAACTGCGTACTGCCTTAAGGAAATTTGACTCAAGAAAATTTCTTAGCCATTTCTTGTACGTCATTTTATATGGAGTTTTTGCTTTTCTTGAGAGCTGCATACAGGCCTTTACCAGAATCTCACTAGAATAAAATATGTATTATTTTTAGTATCGGCGTATATGTAAATTCAAAACTTTAAAGCCGTCCTTCTCGGGTTTTGATTTTTTGAGTTATGACATTATTATTTTGAACGAGATGGAACTAAAATTTGAATATGCTGTAACTAATCTTGGTATTAAAATGAATTCCCGCTTAACTTGCACGGCTCACATACGTTATAGTATATCAAAAATATATTTTATATTAAGAAATCTATGGCATATATGCTATTGTCTGCCGATTAACACAAAACTCAAACTAGTTAAGTCCCTCATCGTTCCCCATATTTCCTATTTTGAACTGGTCTATGGCAATCTAAGCTACGATTCTAAGAATAAATTAAATCTAGTTTTAAATAACGTGGCTAGGTTCATTTATTCTAAAAGGAAGTTTGACCACATATCATTGTATACTAAAAATATTCTTGGGCTCACCCTTGATAATTACCTCAAAGTCCGCAATTTGGTGTATCTATTCAAATTAATTAGAAACCGTCAACCTGGTTATCTTTTCCGGAAATTAGTTTTTGTGAAATCATCTCGTACACACAATATTGTTGTCCCAAAGTACAAAACTTTAACGGCGTCTAGATTGTTTTTTGTTAGTGCTATAAGAATTTGGAACTCACTACCAATTTCAATTAAATGCATAACATCGATTGGTTGCTTCAAAATGGCAGTTACAAACCTATATGTGTAATATCCTCCCTCTATTCCCCTCATCTATGTTTATCTATGTTTACTATCCTATTACCCCATCAACTACTTTGTTATTTTACTTTCTTACCCTATAATTTTTGTATTTTATACTTATTTTAGTACTTGTAAGATTAAGTTAAAAGTTTTGAAATTTATATATTAATTTGCGTACAACGAAAAGACCCTGCGTCTTACTGTACCTATGAGATGTTATAATAATAATAATAATAATAATTATTATTATTGTAGTAAATGAGCGGACATGTATATACCTGTAAGCTACCGGCCAAACCCGATCTTAGAATAAACTATTTTTGTAACTCTCATCATCAGTCCAACTGAAGCTACGCAGTCCACAAGATTTGGTTTCGGTTGGACATCGCATTAGGTAGAACAAGTTTAGCCTGGGCAAAACTAGTTTGACCTAAGATCGGATTTTACCGGAACATATACATACATGCATCGGCACATGTAACTTACTCAGCCTTTATTTGACCTGCCACAAAAAAATGGTAATGAAAACGATTTTCCAGCAAAATTGTATAGATAGAGGATTTTGCTTTTGTAACAAAATGTTAATGCAGATAGTGGATTTTTCAAAATGAGAATATAATACCATAAAAGCAAAATTTTAAGTTTGGCATTATTGTCATGGCTGAAGGATAAATAAGAGCTCACGTTACCATCAAAAACTCATTTTCATCAAAATTGAATATAAGCCCTCGATATAATAGGTACTGTTTAGGCTCGATGCCTTCTCAACTGCCACGTAATAAAATTTTCTTAAGTTATAATTTGATGGCAGTTCAAAGTATACTCGGCTCAGTCTGATGCATCCTCCGGACAACCATCCGGAGCATTCTGCGCATTCTGCATGGCTTACAATCTCGCAGAGGTGGTGAAAGAACTTTACCATTAGCCACAGTGCCGATCCACTATTTTTGCACCAATAAATATTTTTTTATATAAGTACATACATATATGTAAACATACTGGTCTCCCCTCTCACTGAGTTATTCAAATACCGAATTTCTAACTTCGTGCAAAAAACTACACAAATTAATTCTGCAATGTTTCATCAAAACTCTTTTAATTGGAATATTTAGAAAAAAAATGGTTTGCAGTTTTGTACCTCAAAATTGAGTATAATAACGTGCTGCTCATTTGCTTTTCGTTTTAAAAAATGGTCGAACATACTTACTTTGTATGAAAAAGATGTGTAAGTTTTTGTAGAAAAAATTAGCAAAATTATGTTTTGTCCCGTATTCGGCTCCCATAAATATGGTCACCGTAATTATAAGGGACATTTTTATTTTTCATATTCTGCGTTTAAAAATTTACATCTGAAAAATGCAAAGCCGATTTAAAGGACAGTTTAAGAAATAAAGGACAAAAGGCGTCCTTTATTTTGAAAAAAAATTATAAAGGACAGGGGGTTAAATTAAAGGACTGTCCTTTAAAATAAAGGACGGATGGTCACCGTAAATATATTGCACAAATTTGAGGTATCCCTAATAGCTACCCAAAACCACTTTTGAATATTTTTTTTTTACTTTTGGTATTGTGAGGCTCTATGAACCTTGTAATTAAGAGGAACAATTTTTATATTCATCAGGGACGGATTTGACCGGAAAGGGTTAGCTATTCCCAACTGATAGGGGCCAGTTGCTAAAAACCGGAGTGTGGCTGCCAGTTGTGTTTCGGTGAAATAAAACGATGTCTCTGGGCTAAACTATTTTAAAAACATCTTTATTTATGCGATAAGATCCTATAAACCTAAAAGGTATCTACAGATCGAGTTAGATAAAGAAAATAACATTGAAGGGTTGCTTGAAGTCCAACTTTTGGAATATGTCTACATGCATCCTTAGCTGATGATTGGCACTGGCATTTTTTCAGTTTCATGCAGATTTTAATTAATTTTTACACAAATAACTGACAACAGCTGTTGCAACTTATTACCGAATCGAAATGAAAACGATTCGAAAACGATTTCTAACTTGTTCGAACTCACTCGGAATTGAGAACACCACTACAATAATGAGTCGGAATGTGTGTCGTTTTACTTTTCAAGTTGAGTCGAAATGAAGAACAGGGCTGTATGAGAAAGTTGTAAAAGTAAAGAAGTTCTCAAAGATGAAAGGGAAGTGGAACCCTTCGATGGTACGCTTTGCAATTCAGCTCGTTCCGGATGCTATTCACTGTATTGTGCTTGGCCGAAATCCGAGTCAGAAAATAATCCGTTGAATACCACTTTTGCTTCAAAAGTAGTCGATATTTTCCCTGCTTAGTAATGTTTGTAACAAATTTTACGGGTTAAAAATCCCGAGCACAAAGTACAAAGTTATGGAAAAATATTCTAAAAATGTGTGATGTTGCAACTGAATACTTAGGTGCTGCGTTCACAAAAGATGGAAGAATAAATGCTAAATTAAGATGCTGTTTCAGGGCTAATAAATCTAGGATCGTTGAAAAAGATTTTCAAATACTCTAGCTTTTGTGGAAAAAATTGGCAAAATTATTTAAAGAAACAGATACATCATTCTTTTCACTCAGCAGCAATTGTTACCCGGTAATCCCGATCTTGCATCCAACTTCAGGGACTCTCTCTGCTTGATACTATATGGGCCATCCCATTGTGACTAGTGGGACATTTTACTCCAAAATGTGATCAATTGCGAATTTTAACTATGTCGTCGGAACTTATACAACAGCGAAAGATATTTTTTAACATGAAACGATAACTAATGTATAAAATTGCTTTAACAAAAATACCAAACGATTTCTTAGTTTTATGTAACTATCGTTTGAATGAATGTGACTAGTAGGACTGAAAAGAAATCTATTTTACCCTTGTGCACTCAAAGATGAATTTTAGCCAAAACACTTAATTTTCAGGAACGATGTATTTGTGTTGTAAAATATGAATTATACGCTTTAGTTTTCAATAAAAATGAGGTTTATATAAAAATATTAAAAAATATTTAAAGTTGTGACTGGTGGGACATCTCCTTGTGACTCCTGTAAAGTAATTATGCATGAAAAGAAAGTTTCCATAGACAACAAGTAACAAAAAACAAAACCGACTTTAATTCTCATACAAAAATTTAAAATTTTCGTTAAATTCTTCATAATCCGATGATCGGATTTAAACCAAATTAGTATAGGACCTCTGTGAGGTAACACCTTTCCTTTAAAAAAAATATAGAAATCAGTTAACGTGGTCCAAAGTTATGCGTAACATACATAAAAAAATATTCCGTTAAAAATTACAACTTCTTTTGATTTGTTTAATATTTTCCCACAGGTTAATGAAATGTACACTGAAAATAAAATCTGCGTAAATATAACAAAACTTGCGTATATTTTACGAAAGTTTTCGTTATTTTGAGCCACGAAAGTTTTCGTTGATTGTACAAAACCGTTTTCGTACATACTACGAAAATATGAGACATCAGATCTTAGTACATTTTACGAACGTATTCGTACTATTTACGAACGAATTTCTTACTACTTACTAAAGAATTTCGTACTATTTCTTTATTTTTTTTACGAAATTTTTGTAAAATGCACAAAATAGTTCGTATATTTAACGAAATTATTTTCCTAAAAACTGCGGTTGTTTCGTAGAACTTCCGATTGCTTTTATTCCTAATTTTAAGCGTTTTTCTTTAACAAAATATTTTCCAATGTTTTTATGTGGAGGTACTTGGCAGATTCGCAGCTTCTTCGATGTCTGTTTCCTTTCTCGACTATAAATTAAAGGAAAATTATAAGGCGTCTGAAAGGCAAGTTTCAGTGAAAAATCATACATGTACTTACTTAAAATTTCATTAAGTAGAGCGTCTGTTCCTGGCTTGGGCTTGCCGTTGATAGTTAACTGATGAAATTGCCTATTATGAAATCCCACATTGCAGAGCAAGGCTCAGCGTGGAAGATGTTAAAAACATTGTATGCTTAAAAGCATTTATCCACAGCTTTAACATTTAATTTTATATTGTATTTTTATCCAGCAAAAGCTTCTTAAAAGTTTTAAAATTATATTGTACGTCTCACAGTAGCCAACCAGTAGTTTCGCAATGACACGCAGTACATCAAAATATGATGAAATATTAAACTGACGGTAATTTAGTATATTGTACGAAAATATTCGTCTGTTGTACGAATTTAAAAAAAAAATTCTGCATTTGTAGTATGTACGAAAGTATTAAGTAAATTATACGAATACAGAATTGTAGATTTCGTAAATTTTAAAACCATACGTAAATATTACGAATGCCTTCGTACAATATACAAAATTATTCGTACAGAGATTTGTTCAGTAATTTACGAATGTGTTTCGTAAAATAAACGAAAGATTTCGTAAATTGTACTGAAAAAAGGCTTTACGAAAGTCCTTTCGTTATATTTACGAATGGTTCGTAAAATCTTGTTTCGTTGTGAAAAATGTGATCGTATTATGAACGAAAGTTTCGTACATTGTACAAAAACCAAGACTACGAAAGTTTTTCGTAGCACTTTTACGAAATTTTATTTTCAGTGTAGTCATTTAAAAAGAGGTTACTACTGAAATAGAGATAATAGGGCGTATTTAAATTTACATCGTTTTCCTATTTTCAATGGAATGACCCATATATAAAATCTTTACTGGCATGTTATTAAGCCGAATCAATGCCTGGATCGACTGCCATAGTATTCTGATTCAATTTCAAGCCGGCTTTCGAAGGAACTATTCGACAATAGATAACATTTTTAATCTCACAAGCATTGTCCATCTCAACTTCATAGCAAAAAGGAAAACTTTCGCCTTCTTTGTCGACATTTCATGCGCTTTCGATACTATTCCACGCAGCATGCTCTTCTATAAATTAACTACATATGTACGGCATGTCTACGCATATAATTGAGATTTTACGCTTCATTTATGAGAACACTACGAGCGCGTTTGGTTTAATGGCGAACTGTCGGACTCGTTTCCTGTAAACCTAGGCGTTCGGCAAGGGTGCTTGTTAAGTCCTGTACTTTTTTCCTTGTACCTGAATGATCTGAGCGCCTATTTACCAGATAAAAATTACGCACACTACTGTTAAGGTCCTAATGCATGCTGACGATTTAGTCCTGCTAGGAGAATCGTCATCGGAGCTCCAAAATATGATAAATGCGTTGCATAGTTACTGTTAAAAGTGTTTACGTATTCTGCTACAATCTCTCCTACAACAAACATTTAGACATAAAGCTTTCCGATGCCAAAATTGCCATAAACGCCACGTGGTTGAAGTATATAAACAATCCTCGCATAAACATTTCTTCTGAGTCTATTACCTTGTTTATACCTACGCAAGAACCGCCTTAACAAAAAGCTGATTTGCCTCAACACATATTTCTTTCAAGTATTTATACCTCGGTCTTTATTGCGCACTCGATAAAGCCGTATTGAAAAGCAAACCAAATCTGCTGTTTTTTACGACATTTCTTTAATAACTAACTTGCGCGGTTGACCGAAATGGAAGCGAATAATAATTCGAATTTATAATAATAACTATGCAAATTTAAAAGGGGATGTATAAAGAAAGCCAGCCTTTTTCACTTCGCGCCTAATGAATGATGCGTTTATACCTGTTTTCTAACCGATGCACATTAGGTCAAATTATTACTTTTTCTGTGCGAAATTAATAGCAGCTAAAATATTGCATTATTTTAATGTAAAAGGATGGCAAACGTTAAAGCAAGTGTAAAGGCAGTAAATATTAGTATTCACTTTGATTTAAAAAAATCGAAATTTCAGTCCGTGAGTTCTCTCAATGATTTTCCTTTTTGCGAAGGCGCTAGTGTATTTGTAACATAGCCTCGGCTACGCTACAGGATATGAAATGTAATCCAAATTTAGGCTGCTATTTTTTTTTTGTATCACATACTTCAATTTTCACTATTTATCACCATTAAAATGAATTATTTACCACCAAAAAATGTTGGAGATATTTTTGGAGATAGCTAAAAATTCGGAAAAAGGTTGGCTATCCTATTGTAGCACTTTAGCGATAGCGAAAGTTAGAATCCGGCTGATGGTCGACACAGTTGGCTTTTTGATTTCGAAAAGAACCTCATCCGCAAGAAACGCTATGTTTTCAGATCTAAATATTTTAGAATCCTTTCCAAATTGTTTCCCATAATTTTCATATTTATTTGATAAATAATTGCAAGAAATACGCGTTTTTTCTTCTAAGAGTTTAATGGAACTTTCGCAAATATCAGCAGCACCAAATTTTTTTCAACATGGTTGACAACCGAAAAAGGCTTTTCCTTTTTCGAACATCCAATCAGCCAAACTTCAAACAACTTGCCTTTTGTGATAGCATGATAGCCCAGAAAAAAACGTTTTTCTTGAAAACGGCTAAAAACGGCAAGTTAAGTAAAATAAATTGAACTCATTACATCTTAATTTATCCATTTCCGATTCCATTTTGTTTGCCGAAAGTTAACAAAATTGTAAAAACTTACATAAAATCATAAATGGAAATAAATCAGAAAATTTTTGAGGTTATGCAAATAAGTCAGTTTTTTTGAAAACAAATGATAGTCACTTTTTTCAATTGGGTCATAGGTTCTCACTT
>NW_023458571.1:1092400-1098347 GCF_013731165.1 Rhagoletis pomonella | reverse complement strand
TTTTTTTCGGTATATAACAATCTTAGGGGGTGGCGGCATTAAAAATCCGACCTTATTTTTTTACATACATTTTTGGACCACTTTAGTGTACATGTATGTGTACTAGGGCGGGTCAATTTCTATGGATCGATTTTTTTCGACATTGTTCCTAGCATATTCGGATTCTTCATAAAATTCTAAGAAAAAAATTCCTCCAGACCATAGCTCTAAAGTCAATTTCGAGCCTGCGCATTTTTAAAAGAAAATATCTTATATATAAAATTGGATTTCTGTCCGTTAGCCTCGCTAAGACTTGAAAACGGCTTGACCGATTTGAATATTTTTATTTTTTTGGTTTGTTTTTTTATAATATTCGGATTGTTAAAACCAGAAAAAAATAGAGAGTTGCCACCTGTTTAAAAATCCCAATATAAGTAAATTAATTACATAAATTAGATATTGCAATATGGGTGTCAAAAGAAAGAGGTTATGAAGGCTTACAGGCAAAAATATTTTTGAGGGGGGTTGCCACCTGTTTCAAAATTTAGTTAAATAAAATTGATAAGATAAATTAAATATTGCAATATGGGTATCAAATTAAAAGGGTTTAAGAAGGCTTACTACTGAAAATATTTTTGAGTCGAGTTGCCACCGATTTCGAAAATTTAATTCAATTAAGTTAATAAGATAAAGTATGTATTATAATATAGGTGTCGAGCGAAAAGTATTTGAAAAATTATTGATTAAGAAATATTCTCTATAGGCCTGCCACCTACCTGAGCGGTAAAAACTAAAAGCCATACTCGCAAATATTGTTCAAAACTTTTGAGGCTCGCATCAATGTCATACAAATGTTCCACAATTGAACTAGCAAAAAAATATGGCCTACGACTCTTTTATAGAAGCTGTGGACACTGGAGTAAAATTTAAACAAAAAAACAAAACCGACTTCAATTCTCATATACAAATTTAAAAGTACCGTTATTTTCTTCATGGCCCAATTATCGGATCTACACTCAATTAGTAGGAGACTACCTCTGAGGAACCACCTTTCCTTTCAAAAAGAATTATAGAAAACGGATAACGTAGTCCAAAGTTACGCGGTAACATACATAAAAACATATTCCGACGAATTGATAAAATATGCAGTTTAATATTTAATAAAGTGTGACACATATATTTTTTTTTTAATTCAAACCTGTGCTTGGGAGCTTATTGATACGAAAAATTAATTTCTGATATCTATTTTATATTTAAAGAACCGCAAGATTGCACAACAAAGCAAATTACATATTTTTTACTATTGTAACGGGAGAAGTTACTGTATGTATTTTTTTATATGTACAGTGTCGAACAAAAGTTTTGGCACAGTAAATTTTCGCATTACATATATGCAAAATTTTTAATTTATTTCCGATAATTTTTTATAAAAACATAGTTCATACTACACTCAAACACATAAAAATCAAATGTGTAAACTTTGTGAAAAACTCAGGAAAATTCAATAAATCTGCATACTAATTTGCAATTTTATATTCAGATTTTCAAGCAACTTCAAACCTGCACTTTGATAAACTAAAATTGAATGGATTATTAAACTGCATACTTGGAATTTTTCTAAAAAATACTTTGCCTATATTGCGTAAAATTTACTGTGCCTTTACTTTTGTTCGTTACTGTAAGTTTAAGGGTTTATTTACACTTAACTTTAAAAAACCAAAAAAAAAATTTACAATATTTTAAAATTATTTTTCGAATCATAAGTTTTTTTATGATTAACAATGTATTTATATTTTTTTTTGGTTTTAGATCCTTTTTGCTTTCAACACGAGGTATCTTTTTTCTAGTTTCTATTGTCATAGCCATAACTCACTCTCTATTTTTATCAATCAATCAATCAATGAATCAATTTTATAATTTTTTTCGGCATTTTTCCTAATTACAAGTAGAGCTTTATAAAACTTTTATAACACCAAATGTTTATCAAGCTTGGGATTTTATGTTATCCGGGCAGGCTTATTAATTTAGCCAGAGAATATATTTTCTTTATAAAGTTTACCCAGTTACCCATTTTAAACTGCTACCTGTACTGTATCAGCGGTTAAAACTTGTTAAATTTTTATTTAAAATTTTCGGTAAGGAATAAGCGAGTGGATGAAAAATATATAAACCGTAAGAACGGCCCATATACATACACACATGCGACGACTCTAGCCATTGTGTGTCATTCCTTTAAATTATAGTTATTTTTTTCTTGTTGTATTAAAAAAATAACGTTCGTAACACTTTAGTAAATATTAATCCGTATATTAACTGAGTATATATTAAAGACTAGAAGATGACCCGGTGAATTTCATATCATCTATAATTTATTTTAATTTAACTTTGATCAATTATAACAAATCTTCAAAATCCAATACAATGAGATCACTAATACTGCCTGCTGTTATAGCTGATAAAAGATTCCACACCTATAAGATGTGCCACGCCCCTTTTTACAAACTCATTTATATACATATATCTTTCCATAAGCACCTAACATAGGTATCTGTGCATTTCAAATTTCGGGTTCATGTGACTATAATTCCGAAGTTAGACCTGATTAAAAATTTTCACTATGGGAGGTATCCCTCATCCCCCCCCCCCTTGGCGAGATTCAATTTTTTTACCCTATTATAGGTCCAGGAGTCATGGCAATACTTTGACAAAATTTTATTCGATTCTATACATCCGTTCAGGCTGCAACCTGGTACATACATACATACATACTTCCACAAATATATAGTAGATTTGCTTTGAAGCGCCATCTTGCGGTTCTTTAAATAAAAAATAGATATCAGAAATTAATTTTTCATATCACAAAACTCCCGAGCACAATTCTTTATTACAAAAAAAGAAACATTCCTAACACTTTAGTAAATATTAATCTGATTATGGCCTTAGTATTAATTAAAAATAATTTCTTTTAAAATTGCGCAGGCTCGAAATTGATTTTAGAGCTATGGTCTAAAGGGCTTTTTTTCTTAGAATTTTATGTAGAATCCGAATCTGCTAGGAACGATGTCGAAAAAAAAATTGACCCGCCCTAATGTGTACACATGTACATATATTATTAAGCATTAGGGTGGACCGTTTTGGATTGATTAAATAAATGAAATATTGCAATGTGGGTATCAAACTAAAGAGTTTTAAGAAGACTTACGATCGAAAATATGTTTGAGGAGCCATATGGGTGCCAAACGAAAGGTATTTGAAAAATCTTGATTTGGAAATATTTTTTATAGGATTATCATCTATCTAAAAGTAAAGACTGAAAATATTGAAATTAAATGAAATATTACATAACTGGTTCCAAACGAAAAGTATTTGGGAAAGCTTTACTAGGGAATTTTTTTAAATCTTTCCACTTATCCAAAATCCGAACATTGTAAATAAATATAGAATTTACAACATCTTATCAAACGAAGTGATCATATTATCAACGAAGAGCTGGTACACAAATTACTTAATGTAAAAAATTCATAAACAAGTAATTTTTAAGCAAACAACACACCGACTCCAATTCTCATATAAAAGTGTAATAGTACCGTTAATTTTTTCATGATCCAATGATCGAATCTAAACCAAATTAGTATGGGATCACCTGGAAATCGATTGACGTGGTCCAAAGTTATGCGGTAACATGCATAAAAAAAATCCGACGAATTGATAACCTTCTCCTTTTTTTTGAAGTCGGCTAAAAACTACTGAAACAAATAACAAAATGATAAAAGAGTACCGAAAACAAAAAACTATCGCATGAAAGCTGTTTAAAAAATACTTAATGAAAACATAAAATTGTTGACACCATTCCCTAGTATTATAAATCAGTCAACTTTTAATCGTAAGCAATTTCGTTTGGGGTCGCCAAGGCCTACTACGTATATTGCGAGTAAAGAAATTTTGAATAACATGAGATAATATTATTACGATTATGATTATTTAAAATTTATTTATTTATTTGTCTACAGAACTCTTTCTTACAGATTACTGAAATGAAATGAAAGTTTTAAATTGTATCAAATAGGACTTAGTTAAATAAACAAAAAAGATCGAGCTCAAATTATATAATATTTACACTAAAATCAAGAGCACCACAGTAGCTATTGCATAATCGAGCACATCGTACGAGAGGTTCATTAAATGCATAATAAGTCTTATTGTTTGACTGAGTAAATAAGCGATTAGGCCTTAAATTATGAGGAGAAATATGACTCTGAAACAGATCAGATAGCTCACAGCAGTTGATATTGCCGATGATGATGTTATATACAAAAATTAATGAGAAATACGCCCTTCTATCGCATAGGGATTGCAGCCCAAGTAATTTGCGGCGCCCTATGTAGTCAATATGGTCAATTGGCCAGTCGATCTTATAGAAAACCATTTTTGTAAAAACCTTTTGAACTTTTTCAATTTTATTTGCGTGAACCTCATAGTAAAGATTCCATACTAGGTCGCAGTATTCAAGCCGAGATCTGACTAAGGCAACGTAAAGCGACTTCAGAATTTGAGGGTGTTTAAGATCAGAGGAATTTCTTCTGATGAAACCAATCATTGCGAATGCTTTAGACACAATGTAGTCAATATGTCGTGTGAATGAAAGCTTGGTGTCGAAAACAACGCCAAGATCTTTCATCTCGTAGCTACGGCTTATAATACAATTGTTCAAATTGTAACCATAATCAATGAAATTTGGCTTTCTAGTGTAAGTTACAGTGAAACATTTTTTAACATTCAGAAAAAGATTATTTATAGAGCACCATTGTTCGATTGCATGCAGATCGGATTGCAACTTTACGCTATCTGATAAGCTGCGCAGCTCTAGCAGAAGTTTTACGTCGTCTGCAAACATCAGACAATTGGCGAACTTGAAATGATTCGGCAAGTCGTTTATATAAAGAATGAATATGAATGAGTGAATGAAGAAGTGCCAATTTTTACGAATAGTTTTCTACCCTTCAGGAAACTAGCGAAGAAATCTAGGAGTTTACCACTTACTCCATAACGCTCCAGCTTATACAACAGTATTGAATGTTCGACCTTATCGAAGGCCTTGAAAAGTCAGAGTAAATTACATCTAACTGAGCATGGTTTTTAAAAGCATTTATTATTTGGTTAGTAGCTAAGAGCAGGTTAGAGCAGGTCGAACGCCCGGGGACGAAACCATGTTGGCATCTACATATAAGATTGTCTACATGATTAAAGAGTTTTCTTTGGACTATGTTATCGAATAATTTTGCTATGGTACTCTGTTTTCACTATAGGTCTATAGTTACAGACATCGTTCCGATCACCTGATTTGTATATGGGTTCAATAGAGCATAGTTTCCATGAGTCCATAAATACACCATGATTTATACATTTTTTGAACAGCAAGGACAAGAGTGGAGCCATAATATCAGCACATATTTTTAAGAAGTGAGACGAAAATCCCTCACTATCAGTTTTAAAGCTAGATTTTAAATTAGAAATTGCTTGCAACACATCTTCCGCACATATTTCGAAAGAAGTAATGGCTTCTACTGGCAGTGGTGGGAGACTATGAAAAGATTTGGTCTCATACTTTTCGTACACTTTCTGGAAAAAGCTTGCAAACAGCTCGCATGACTCTTCAGCCGTCTCAGAAATACTACCCTCATATTCTAAACTGGTTGGGAAGCCAGTTGTTTTCCTGTTTGAGTTAACGTATTGCCATTGCGTATTGCGATTTAAGACTAGATTCAACAGAAAACATGTATTGCTTAAATAAAAAATTTTGAAGGACCTCAAATTCTTTTCTCAGTTTTAAAAATTTCAAACGATCACTTTCTAAATGCCTAGAGTTAAACTTTTTGAAGGCTTTGTTCTTTGTGTTCTTTAGATTGCACAGTTCTGAATTAAACCATGGTGGTTTATTGCGCACGATTATGGATTTTACAGGCACGAA
>NW_023458571.1:1089405-1092300 GCF_013731165.1 Rhagoletis pomonella | reverse complement strand
CACCCACATGGCAATAATTCATTTATTTTATCAATTTGTCTGCGTTAAAATTTTCAAATAGGTGGCAACCCTCGTCAAAACTATTTGCAGCAGTTATCTTTCTTAAAACTCTTTAATTTGATTGATGTAATAATTTATTTATTTTATCAGTATAATTGGGTTTAAAACTTTTCAAATAGGTGGCAACCCTCCAATTTTTTGCGATATCATTGGTTCTGGTATTATACCAAACAATAAAAAAAAATAAATATTCGAATCGGTTCAGCCGTTCTCGAGTTTTGACGACCGTGACATACGAACACAACATTTTTATTAATATAGATAAGAATTGCTCGTTTAATGTAAAAGGATTTATGCAAGTATTATGTACAGTATGTAATAAATAAACTGTTTAAAGTTTCATAAAGTTCATTTTATTCGCATAAAATTAACAAAGAACTCAAATATTTTCAACCGATTTCTAAAAAGGGGAGGTTATCAATTCTTAGGAGTATTTTTTCTTCTTTTATGTACACTGAGAAAAAAACGCGTTGTAAGATTGACATTTTTTTTATTTGATTACCGTTTAAAAATGTTCGTATTTAAATCAAGTGAAAAGTAACAGTACGTATAATGGAAATATTTAATTCAAATACGCCCGTATTAAAATGAAGCATTTTTCACTGCACGGATGGCGTTTGGCACGTCTCGTATGCTTTTTCATATGTAATTAAGAAAGTATATGTATACAAAGCATGCACAGCGGTGACAACACATACACACATACATGGTACATGCCCTGTGGGATCTCGGAATAAACTTAGAGCACACCACAAACTAGACTGCAAGTGATTGTAAGTAGTCCAAAGGTTGGTCCAGCAACATGTAAAATTATATTTACATTTAACATTGAATGTCCTAGGCTCGGACCAATTGTCCGCTTCTGCATTACATTGTAACCAATTTTGGCGAAAAAAAAATCAAAAATAAAACTTGCGATTCGAACCGGGGTTCTCAGATTTTCTAAGCGGATACTCTCTCTGCATGCCAACGTCGCACATGAAAATTTGTTGACTAAGTGCCTACACCTCACCAAGTCGTTAATTGTACCCGTTGTCCGCGACTGCATGACATTGTAACCAGTTTTAGATCAAAACTCATACCTTATTTATTACATTCGGACCACTTTTAGTACAATTCACCTGTTTTGCATTACATTGCTTTATATTTTTGGACTATCTTTAGTCTAGATACAAAGCTATTATACCTACGACTATATTTTTCGAGCAATTGGACCAATCTTTCCTTCAGGGTGTTTATCTGTACAAATGCACTAATCGCGCGCTGTGTGTTGATTCAAACTCAACATTTGAAAACACATTTGCATGTATGGCTGTAGCTGAGTGTGCAAAGACACTTGATACAATTGGTTGCTGCAACAGGGTCCGGATTCAATTGCCATCAGACGGCAACATAAAATAAAATTTTTTTTTCTTCTTAATTATAATTTCGTATAACGAAAAAATATCTGCGCACTTCACAACGACATTTTTTATAACGTACATACTCAAATTTAAAACGAGTGGGGTTGGTGCTCTTTTATATGCGTATTTTTTAAATTTAGCACGGTTTTTTTAGTTTTAAAATTTTTTTCCCTCAGTGTGGATTTCAAAATATTTAGGAATCTTGTGATATTGGTCGCTATCCATTCGTATTGATGGTGTGACATGCATCTAAGGGCCGTCCCGTAATTTGGTTTAGATCCGATCATTGGATCATGAAAAACCTAACGGTACTCCTAAATTTGTACATCAGAATTGAAATCGGTTGTGTTTTTGCTTAAAAATTACTTGTTTAATAAAGAGTTCTATAAACACAAGATGCGGTCAACTTTCAAAAGTAATACAAAATTTTACAAAATAATTCTAATATAAATAAATTAATTGATTCCATGAAATATTTCCTCTTTTATGTTCTTTTTATTCGATTTATGACTTTCGATAGAGATGGTGATTTTTCACGATTGTTTAACCCCAAAACCCACCCCTTGTGTGCGCTAATAAATTAGAAATTATGCACATAATTTAGTAAGCAGATATTGTGAATGTTTTCGTTATGTAATTTTTAAAGGAAAGAAATAGGAACTACTTTTCCCAAAATTTATGAAACTTAGTACTTAGAGCCAAACAAGTTTTTAGGAGGTGGGCGTAATAAGGACAAACTCTTCATTATTTTACAAATTAGAAAATTTTTTAGTTAACGAGCAGGGTACACCAAATTTCGTCAAAATATAATCTTTTAACATTTGCGTTCATATTTCTAGAGTTGGTGGACGAAAGTATTTACCGATTTTGACTTTCTTTCAGATTTGTGCTTTTCCGGATAAAACCAATACATAGTTCGGTCGCCCCTCCGCAGTCAATGGCAAACCTTCGAGTGCATTTCTGCCATGAAAAACAGCTTCTCATAAAAATACAATCGCCGTTCGGAGTCGGCGTAAATAGGTCCCTCCACTTTGTGTGACAACATTAAGGCGCACGCCACAAATCTGAGGAGAAGCTCGGCCATACACTAACATGTGTGTAAGCGCCAATCTATTATTATTATTATTAGTTTGAGCATTTATGACATTAAAGAGGGTTTCCACCTGTGTAAAAAGTTAAACTCAATTGTTTAACCAGTGAAATGGATTACACAGGTTTACAAAAAAAAAAGTGTATGCATATTAAACCAAACCTATATATCCCTATGTTATTCGGCATGCTGAATGCGAATCCGAGGTCCGTTAGGCTCCATCACGTCAGGTTCGTGGTCATTTGAAGGTCAAGTAGGGAAAAATTCATTGAATAAACCTGACAATTCAGTAAAGTTCATCGAAATTAGACCTTGGGATGACCTTGGCATGACCTCCAGATG
>NW_023458571.1:1087386-1089305 GCF_013731165.1 Rhagoletis pomonella | reverse complement strand
TTCATCGAAATTAGACCTTGGGATGACCTTGGCATGACCTCCAGATGACCTTGAGGAATCAAGGGACCTCCATACTCGGTTTCAGTGACAACAAAAACAATTTTTTATTTTATTTTTATTGAATAAATTTTATGTCCTATTTGACCTTCAAATGACATCGAAGCTGACATTATGGAGGTTAACGGACCTCGGATTCGGGTTCAGCGAATGTAAAACCTTATGTATATGAACTTTCAGGTTTATTCAATGAATTTTTCCCTACTTGACCTTCAACTGACCACGAACCTGACGTGATGGAGACTAACGGATTAAAGTATGGGTATAAATTGACATGGGTTAAAAATGTTTGTTTTTCTGAAGAGGCAACCCTCTTAAGCCATAAGTTTTAGAAATTAAACTCAACTTGTATTAAGGGAATTGGATACGCAATTTATTCAAATATGCATCGCAATACGCGTGTCAGTCGAAAAAAGTTTAACCAGGTTTTGGTTTTAAACTATTTATTATTTAATAAGTTAAAGCAATTATTAAAAATGTGGGTATCAAATGAAAGTGGTTTAAAAAGGCTTTATTTCTGATCTGTATTCAGGAGCGTTGTCACGTATTTAAAAAATCAAATTTAACTTGATTCATCAGGCACATGAAACATGTAATAACAATAATAACACCGTGCGACAAAAACCAAAAATTTTTAAAACACGAAAAAATCAATATAATTATTCACAAAACTAGGAGCCAAATATATTATAACTACGTTTTTAATTTTTCTATCTGACGTCAGGATTTTTTTTAAAGGACTGAAGTTTCCAGGATATGATTGAATAAAAAAATTATTTAAAAGATTTGGTGCATTGTAGAGTAACAATATGGGTATCAGTTAAAAGGAAAAGTTCTGTAGAATTAAAAAAGTGTAATTTTTTGTTGCACCAGGACGAATAAATGTTGAAACTGTCCTTTTAAAACTTTATCCTTGAATAACCTCGGAAATTTCCAATATTTATTTTTGAAAAAAGTATATATGTCAAGGACTAATATGTAAACTACCACATCCTCGAATTTCGTCTTCCTAACTTTATTAGGTTTAGATAAAAAAATTTACATTTTTCTTTATAAGATAGTGATAGTTACAATATACATAATGAAGATACTGGAGTCATTATTATGGAACCATGTATGCGCTCTAAAAGAACAAACTGACCGTATGATATTTATTAGCTTGCGATGTAACTATTTAATAATGGTGCACCGAAAAGATACAGCAATCAAGTTACATACCTAATGACAGTACGAATGGGAATTGCTTTAAATTTCCATTTTAAAGTGTCCTGATGATAGTACGAATAAAAATTCCAAATATTGATTTCGCGTGACCCAACCGACGTTAGCACCCTATTAGTATAAATATTAAGATTTTTGTATTGAAATCGATAGTTCGTCGATTGTTCTTTAATGTGCGTCCATTTTTAACGTTTGTTCGTTAGCCAAAGATTTATAATAAATTTTTCAATTTTCATTTTACGTAATTCCTGTATTTAGCACCCGAAACAGATTATTTTGGGTTAATTATTATTGCAATCGATAGTTCGTCGATTGTTCCTCATTGTTCGTCCATTTTTAACGTTTTCTCCTAAGCCAAACATTTTTAAACAAATTTCTTACATTTTACAGCTCCTGCAGTTAGCACCCCAGGTTTAAGAAATCGTTTGTTCGTCGTTTTTTCATCCCTAAAATCGAGAAAAAGCCGTTAATAAATTCATCATTTTTACTTTACGTTAAACATTACGTTAAACGTTTAAACAATAATTGGAATAGGGGCCGTTGAGCTAAAAAAAGTGTGCGTGGACCGCCCCCTTTTCCTGATTTTAGTGGCATATTTTTTTATGCAAACGTGGAATTTTCAAAATTTTTAAAAGCTTATA
>NW_023458571.1:1082118-1087286 GCF_013731165.1 Rhagoletis pomonella | reverse complement strand
AATGTGAACGCATTTGGTATTTTTGTAAAGTTAAGTTATCCACTAAACGAATTAAACAGAAATATCTGCATAAAATGTATTTATTTATTTATTTATTATTATTATCAACAAACAGGATGTTTAAGACTATATGACAAATATATACATAGAATAAGGGAAACCCTTATGACCAATGCCTTATGAGTAAGTTCTTAAAAGTAAACTTTGAGTAAGAAAAATTGAAGTCTAAAGATGAAGAATAACCATTAAATTTGGAGAGAGTCCTCCTTAAAGGAGCATTCATACCATAAACAGTTTTAACAACACCCACCAAAAACAATTCATTACAACGAAGAATACGTGAGGGAACATTAAAACGAACTTTCATAAGGAGGTGCGAACAATCTATAGAGCCTGCAATTATGCCAAAGATAAAGCACATCGATAACAGAGTACGCCTGGACTCTAAGGACATGAGATTTATCAATAAACAACGAGAACGATAGGACGGAATAGGGTCTACAAATTTCAACGGACGCAAAGCAAAGCGTATAAAATCCCTCTGAACAGACTCCAATCTGTTCACATGAACTGTATGAAAAGGTCTCCAAATAAATGCAGCGTATTCTAACCTCGACCGAACTAAAGACGAATACAACAGTTTGAGAGTATAAGGATCGGAAAATGATGAGCAGTTGCGACGAACAAAGGCCAACAATGCGAATGATTTAGAAACAATAAAGTTTATGTGGGTGGCGAAGGTGAGCTTGGAGTCAAAATAAACACCCAAGTCTTTAAAATCAGTAATTGATTTTAGCGGGACATTGGAAAAACAGTAAGAGGTTGGAACAATACTAATCACTTTTGCAAAAGAGGTATAATGACATTTACCGATATTGAGGGACAAACGATTACGCGCACACCAACAGTGCAAATTATCAAGCTCACCTTGGAGAATCAATGAGTCTTCTATATTTTTAATTTCATAGTATATCTTCAGGTCATCCGCATAAAGAAGAAACTTACACTTTGAGAAAAAGGAAGATATATCATTAATAAAGATAACAAATAATAACGGACCTAAGACACTACCCTGGGGAACACCAGAGGAGGAGACAAAAGAATAAGACGATACATTATCAAAACGAACAACACAACGTCTATTATACAGATAGGATGTGATCCACTTCAGAAACTCTGAATGAACGCCCAGGCCTTCAAGTTTACCTATCAATATTCGATGAGGCACCCTGTCAAAAGCCTTAGAGAAATCGATATATATAGCGTCAATTTGGAATCCCTTTTGAAAGGTTTCCAAACAGTCCTCTGTAAAAGCAGCTAAATTGGTTACCGTAGATCTACCCGGCACGAACCCATGTTGGTTGGGACATAATTAATGTTTAACAACAAAGTAAATTTTATCTTTAACTATGGACTCAAACAGTTTTGAGACAGTGGTAAGCTTAGAAATCGGCTTATAATTCTCAATACAATTTTTATTACCACTTTTAAGAATTGGCGTAAAAAAGTCAATTTCCAGTCATCGAGGAAAACTCCGGCAGATAGAGATATGTTAAAAATGTGCCTCAAAGGCGCAATTAGTGAAGGACAACTTTTAAATAAAATAACCGAGAGGCCATCTACATCAGTGTTAGTGGATAGTTTAAGCTGGTTAATGCCACGTAACGCTCACGTAAATTAACATCTTTGGAATGCTTTTGTCTTTTGTAGAACTTATTCTTTATATTCCTTATACGTTTGATTTCTTTAGTAAACCATGGACGCTTAGCGGTTTTCGAATTAAGAGTTGGGATGTGACCCACACAAATATCAAAAAGTTTAGACTTAAAAATATCGTAGCAACCAGTTACATCCACATTTCCAAAGAGCTGGGACCAATCCAAATCAAACAAATTATTCAATTCAGCAAAATTACAAGAAGAGTAGTTAAAAGCAACAGTCTGACTAGCAGTCGGTAATGCAAAATATTAGTAAAATTCAAACTCCAAAACCAAAGGGCTATGATGCTGATTTGGAGGGGAGATGTAACTGGCCGCATGAGAGAGCTTGAAATTTATATTAGAGCTAATAAATATTGAATCTAAAATTCGGTTTAACTCATTAAAAAAACCATTGATTTGAAATAATTCAATACATAATAAATTGTTAATTAAATATTATTCAGATAAAGTAGTAACATTCGATGGGGTGAGGAAAATATTGTTATCAATAAAGCTCCAGGAAATATTACATAAATTAAAGTCACCTAAAACTCAAAGTTGGCTGTTTCCAATTTTCTCGTAGAGTGCCAGTATATTGTCAACATGTGCCTTGTATATGACATCACAGCTGCCCGGCGGAATGTAGCACACACAAATGTACAGCACGCCACAGGTGCCATGTAATTTTACACAAAGTTGATCCAACAGGGAGTTGGCATCTAGCAGCAGATAAAAAGAAGCTCGAAGATATCTGCGCGCAGCTATCAGTACACCACCACCCCTACTAACACCAGTTTTAGCAAAATCTCTGTCTTTGCGAAAAACGTCAAAGTGAGCTGGATTAAAGAACTCCGCATCGAAAAAGTTAGCATTCGGCCAGGTTTCTGTCAGAACGAAGCAGCCATAATCCAATTGTGAGCTGAGAATGTAGACAGATTTGGATTTTGTCCTGAGTCCCGAAGTATTTTGGTGATAGATACTTATTTTCCGAGCACCAGAGGTAGAATGACTTTTTTCTTCTTGGGCTGCGGCTGGGCATCCTTTAAAAAAAAAATCAAAAGGCCGGACAGCAACGTTGGAGGGCCAAATATCCGATGACAGAATTTTTGAGTAGTCAGATTCTGAAACTCCAAGCTTGAAATTAATGTGCTTAATAGTTTCCAAATCAGAATCCTTCTTGACCAGTTTATAGCATACAATTTTCTTCTTATCGATAGCTGCATATTTAGCCACATAGCCAATGATGTCATCAGTCCTTACAGTAGGCAAAAACGATGATAAGTGCAACCATTTGCGACGAACCACAACTCCCGGCTCCGAGTTCTCATTTGACCCAAATACACACCGCCTATGTCTCTTATGAGTACGCTTTTTATCCATAGCGGACCACTGTGCATTATTTGCTTGCGCATTGTTAGTTGCGTTTTTCGCTTGTGCATTGTTCAACCTAGCATTGTTCGCCAAAGCCGCAGCAGCGGCATACGTAGGCACGGCGTTAGCGGGGCCAGCAGTTGGTCAACAGGCAGAAGTACAAGCAGGCGGAAGAGATGAAGAAGAAAAGCCGATGTTATTACCAGGAGTAGTTGGCGAGCGAGTAAAAGCAACAGCAGCAGAAAAACCGGTATTAGTATCAACTACATCAAGAGCGGTATAACCAGTATTTATACCGGGCACATCAGAAACACAATGCATTTAATAACTTTTTCGTACTGCCACGGTATTATATATATATGCCGCCAGAAAGCCACTAAAGTCGACAAATTTTATACGAAGAATATTAACAAGAGCATAGCCATGCGTAATACCTAGGTTATAATGCACGGGGCGAATCGTAACACATCGCGGCGAATTCGTAAGGATCTATTGATTTTAGATGCTTCCGTTTTACATCGCGTTCAAGTGCATTATAATCGTTTGAATTCATTGCCCATACTATAGATAATTAAGTGACAGTTCACTCCGTTCCGTTACTTCCATTATAATCGAGGCATAAGCTCTTCACGGAAACAAATGTCAAAACTACATTCTTTAAAATAAAATGTTGGTTTGACGTTTTTCATTTCCACATAGATAGTAGAGAGCTACAGGATTAAACATTTTGGAATAAAATTAAACACAGGGTGTCCCTGCGGTATTCCAGAAAAACATTTTTTTTATCAAAATTTCAAAAAATGGCATATTTTAATGAAATGAATAAAAACTATATGTAAAAATATGTTATTTTTTATTATTTTATTAAATATACAGGCTTTTAGCTTTAGAAAGAAGAAATAAAAACCTGCTAATTTTTTGCACTTTTTGAAGTAATGCGTTTTTTGCTAATGCATCAAATAATTTCTTCATTTTTTGTCAGTGCCATAAGATCTGCACGATTCGTTCTATTTTCAAAAATGAAGTGTCAGATTAAAAAGTTTGAACTCTAGATAATAGAGGCTTATTTTTTAAGAGTTGCCACCTGTTGAAAATTTGAATTCAAATTTTTTAATAAGTTAAATGAATTATTAAGAGTTGGGTATCAATCGAAATGTGTATGAAAAGAGTTTATTTCTTAAATACATGTACAGTATATTTTGCTTTGCTATACTATCGATAGTTTTGATTAAAAATTATTTGCCGTGCTTTGCTAATAATAATAGTAATAATAATTCCGACTCACAAGATGAAACAGGTTCAGCCGGCTTTTACTCTTACTGAATAATGTATGTATAAATGAAAACTATCGATAGTGCTTACAAAACCATCGATGTTTTCGATAGTCAAAAACTATCGATACTGCCATCGATAGTTTTCCAGCTCTAACGTTTACCTGCACTGGCTCTAACTTACCCTAATTTTACAAGCTTTTATTTACTTTGCTCTTCTCGCAGAACAAGGAAAACGGCCATAATTTTATATAGTTATATAGATAATTAGATACCATTCGGAAAAAATTTGGTTTGCAGTAATTTCTACGTGGTAAGTGCTCCTCCATTATTTGGTTTCATAGGGATTTGGATACCTTCCTCATTTAAGTAGTAACGAAAATTCGCTTGTCCTTTTTTCGGTTAAGCGCACAAGTTTTTTTTGCAGAGAAGAATGGGCAGCTAAGCAAACTATACTGTAGAGGGTTGCCACTTGTTTAAAAAATGGAATTCCATTGAATTAAAGGAATTAGGTAATTGAAATACATCGGTATCACTATATGGGAGTCAGACGAAAGAGTTTTAAAAAGGTTTTAGCTTGCAAATATTGCGAAGAGGGTTGCCGCCAATTTGTGAAGTCAAATTTAGTTAAACTAAAATAATAATTTTGTAATGTTATTACAAATACATACATACATTGTCAATCAATGGTTTGTTCTGATTACATTCCTTTTAAATTACTGGACTCTTAAATTAACTCAGGAATGTTTTTACTCGTCACTTATTTCTTGCTAAATACGTCCAATTTTTTTCTTTTGTGTGATACCCATATTGATATACATATTTC
>NW_023458571.1:1080498-1082018 GCF_013731165.1 Rhagoletis pomonella | reverse complement strand
TTTGCAAGCTAAAACCTTTTTAAAACTCTTTCGCCTGACTCCCATATAGTGATACCTATGTATTTCAATTACCTAATTCCTTTAATTCAATGAAATCCATTTTCTAAACAGGTGGAAACCCTCTACAGTATAGTTTGCTTAGCTGCCCATTCTTCTCTGCACAAAAAACTTGTGCGCTTAACCGAAAAAAGCACTTAAGCGAATTTTCGTTACTACTTAAATGAGGAAGGTATCCAAATCCCTATGAAACCAAATAATGGAGGAGCACTTACCACGTAGAAATTACTGCAAACCAATTTTTTTCCGAATGGTATCTAATTATCTATATAACTATATAAAATTATGGCCGTTTTCCTTGTTCTGCGAGAAGAGCAAAATAAATAAAAGCTTGTAAAATTAGGGTAAGTTAGAGCCAGTGCAGGTAAACGTTAGAGCTTGAAAACTATCGATGGCAGTATCGATAGTTTTTGACTATCGAAAACATCGATGGTTTTGTAAGCACTATCGATAGTTTTTATTTATACATACATTATTCAGTAAGAGTAAAAGCCGGCTGAACCTGTTTCATCTTATGAGTCGGAATTATTATTACTATTATTATTAGCAAAGTACGGCAAATAATTTTTAATCAAAACTATCGATAGTATAGCAAAGCAAAATATACTGTACATGTATTTAAGAAATAAACCCTTTTCATACACATTTCGATTGATACACAACTCTTAATAATTCATTTAACTTATTAAAAAATTTTATTTTAATTTTTCAACAGGTGCCAACTAGAGTTCAAACTTTTTAATCTGACACTTCATTTTTGAAAATAGAACGAATCGTACAGATCTTATGGCACTGACAAAAAATGAAGAAATTATTTGATGCATTAGCAAAAAACGCATTACTTCAAAAAGTGCAAAAAATTAGCAGGTTTTTATTTCTTCTTTCTAAAGCTAAAAGCCTGTATATTTAATAAAATAATAAAAAATAACATATTTAACATAAATGAAATGAAATGAAAAAATTGTTTTTCTGGAATACCGCAGGGACACCCTGTGTTTAATTTTATTCCAAAATGTTTAATCCTGTAGCTCTTTACTATCTATGTGGAAATAAAAAACGTCAAACCAACATTATATTTTAAAGAATGTAGTTTTGACATTTGTTTACGTGAAGAGCTTATGCCTGGATTATAATGGAAGTAACGAAACGGAGTGAACTGTCACTTAATTATCTATTGTATGGGCAATGAATTCAAACGATTATAATGCACTTGAACGCAAAGTAAACCGGAACCATCTAAAATCAATAGATCCTTACGAATTCGCCGCGATTTGTTACGATTCGCCCCGTGCATTATAACCAAGGTATTACGCATGGCTATGCTCTTATTAATATTCTTCGTATAAAATTTGTCGAATTTAGTGGCTTTCTGGCGGCATATAATTCATTTTATGCAGAAATTTCTATTTAATTCGTTTTAGTGGATAACTTAACTTTACAAAAATACCAAATGCGTTCACATT
>NW_023458571.1:1072883-1080398 GCF_013731165.1 Rhagoletis pomonella | reverse complement strand
TTTAGTGGATAACTTAACTTTACAAAAATACCAAATGCGTTCACATTGCAGACAACGATTTTTTTATTTTTGCCCACTTAGGCGACACTGTGCTGCGGCGCTTTTTTCTTTTTTTTTATATAAAAGCATACTTTACAATGTATACCTTTGGCGCTTTTTTCCTTTATTTTATATAAAAGCATATTTTAATATATACCTAACTAAAATTTGGAATAAAACATCGCGTGATTTTTTATTCCAAATTTTCGCCTGCGGCGCTTTTTCTTTTTCATATAAAATGATATTTTAATATATTTAAACAAATATAATGTGCACAAGAATTTTTTGTTACAAATCATATATAAAATTAAAGATATTTTTCTGCTCTTTCTGATAATCATATTTGTTAGTATAGTTAATTACGCATTTTTTACGAGAAACATCAATTTAAAAAAAAAAAACAAATTGCCAGGTTTTTAGGTTTTTGTACTTTTTCTCGAAATATGTATACATCATATACATAAATATATATCGAATGAAAGGTCCCTAAATCACCTTTCCAACTGTGTCCATGGTTTTGAAAATTCCACGTGTAGCCACCTTTAGCGCCACCCCTGATAATTTGCACAAAAAAATACGCCATTAAAATCAGGAAAAGGGGGCGGTCCACGCCCACTTTTGTTTAGCTTAACGGCCCTTATTCCAATTATTGTTTAAACGTTTAACGTAGTGTTTAACATAAAGTAAAAATTATGAATTTATTAACGGCTTTTGCTCGATTTAAGTGATGAAAAAATGACAAACTAACGACGAACAAACGATTTATCACACTTCACAAATGAAAATAATGAAATTCTTATACCTGGGGTGATAAATGCAGGAGCTGTAAATGTAAAAAATTTATTATAAATATTTGGCGTAGGAACAAACGTTAAAAATGGACGAATAATGAAGAACAATCGACGAACTAAAAATTACAATACAAAAATCTTAATATTTATACTAATGGGGTGCTAACGTCGGTTGGGGTTTCGCGTGGTACTCTATTCGTTATAATAGTTTTAAATAAATTGAATTCAAGACTAAAAAGATGAAAATAAAATTATATTTTGAAAAAGACTGAAACTCGATTTTATTATAATGTGAATTAAAAAGTAAAAAATAATTTATAGAAACACAGATTTCGTTTAAGAGGAATAGGAAGTTCCTTATCTTGATTTAATTAAACTTTTAAAACCAAGCCTGATATTGAAATCGAATGATATTCATTAAAACAAGCCAGATTTCGAAGCTCGGAAAAAAGAGATTTTGCTAAAACCTCAGACAGTTTCTCTTTTATCGTTTTGCCATAGTCGTAGTTGTGATATATATTTCAATTACGTATTTCCCTTAATTCAAATTGAATTTGATTTTTTAAACAGGTGGAAATCCTCCTGCATGTAGTTTGCAAGTATAACCTTTTCAAAACCATGTCGATTGATACCCATATTGTAATTATTAATTTCCCTTAAGTATATGAATTTAATTGTTTAATAGGTGGCAACCCTTTACATGTTCTAACCTAGATACAGTGTAATCCATTTGTAATGGACTCGTTTAAGATGGAAACTCTGTTATTATGTACCTATTTGTCAAGTCACAGTTCGAAACTTGGTTAAAATAGACTCGGTCATATCGGTTTGTCCGTTATAACACGGACCGTCAAGGCCAAATAAAAAAAATTCTGCATTAAACAATTGCTCGAATTCAGTAAAGTGAGGCAACCATCTCTGCAACAGAAAATGTCTATATACCTGAACAAAGCTCATAGGTTCACCAAAATCTGCCCAAATAAGCAATCAGCTTCTGCGGTAGACTGTTAGGCACGGTGCACATTAGTGCGATACAATATGCGATGCGATTTGCGATACGACACGCGATACGATTCTGTGTTAGCTACACAAACTTTTGTGCCTTTATAAGCTTGTTAATGAGTTAAATGAGTTGAGTTGAGAGATTTAAAAAATTTAAGAGAAAAGTATGTTTAATATCGAGTAAAACTGATGTTTATTTTTACGAAGTCGGCTAAAAATTAAATGAGATATTCAAATTTTCATGACAAATTATTTCAGAATATTGCGCTCACTACAAGGAGAAATCGGTGAAAGCTGAATTAAAAAAAGGTTAAGCAAAAACTTTTGAGTTGTATAGCCAAAAATATTCTTTTTCTTATGAAAGGTTGAATAATTTTCCCGCGATTTTTTAAAGTAAAAATCATTATATATTAAATTCTAATTTTGCATCAATTCAGGAATAGTATAGTTTGCCAAATTTGAAAAAGACGAAAAAATGAACACAGAAAATACATACAGATCTCTTAAGTTTTCTAAAAGTTTATATACATATATCATTCGAAAGGTCTAAACTCAGTATATAGTCAGCTGAGTTACAAGCTTATAAGTGCGGAATAACAGTTTTTAACAGTAAGGGCCGTTTTCTCATCTAACCTTTAGATTACCGGCCACTTTATCGTCTAGATATACGAGTTTTCGTTTTCTCATCAGCGCATTAATTCCTCGAATCGATAAATTGTTGCTCACCCGATGCAACCTTTAAAAATTTGTACCCAACTTTAAATTTTGGTTTGGTTTTGGTTTATGAGTCAGATATATTAGATATTTCAACCAAGGTTTTGGTTTTTGCTAACAGTGGCTCTTGCTTTATATTTGCTTATGTTGCATTGCCAACCTTTGAAGTTTTATGACGAATGTAGCCAAGGCAACTTTACTGCTTACATTAGAAAACGGCCCTAAATCAAGATTGTGTGGGTGTGACAAAAATTTCGTATCTCAATTCTTACTTCACTCGGCAAAACCTACGTGAAAAATAACATGACCTGTCAGGTATTTTTACTTCATTATTTCTTGTAGCTATAGGTTATAGAGCACACAAATTTGTACTTTCTCTATTTAATTTAAAAACTTATTAAATATAATAAAATAACACTCAAGAGAAAAAACATATAAAAACATAACGAATAATCAAAAATAATTACCTACATACATACATCATTTTTTAGTATTTGTTATTATATCTGATTTCTTCTTTAAATGGTAAATGATATGATTATTTCCTAATTGTTTCTAAGTACATTGATTACTGTTTATTTGAATATTTGAAACAAAATATCTTCTCTGCTATTCAAAATCAAAAATAAATGGGTTTAAAATTATTGGATTCTTTAAATTTTCTTTTTAAAAATGTGAAAACAAAGGCAAATAAACCATCACGAAAAATATTCTTTTGTGCATTTACCTATGTCCTTGATCTCGGACGCTATATTTCTCCATGCCAAACTAGTCATGTCTGTTCTACAACAGTTTTTTTCGGTATAGTTCCATAAAGATGGTTTTTTTTTATTAATTCGACTAAAAAAAATTGAGGATGATTATTCCGCCTGTGAAACGATCATGCTTATTGCAAAAAATGCCGCGCAATACTAATCTCCCCTCGTTCAGAAAACCGTATCGCACGTGCGATACGCATGCAATATTATATCGCAGCGGTGTCGCATGCAATATTATATCGCAGCGGTGTCGATGTAGTGCAAGTGTGCACAGTTTTCATCGCTTCCTACGTGGGAACGTACTCAGCATGCCGATGTCGTATGCATATCGTATCGCGTATCGTATCGCATATCGCATCGCATATCGTATCGCTCTAATGTGCACCGTGCCTAAGTGTTCATTGGTTTTTGATCTATGTTTTGTTCACTTTAAGAAAAATGCCGAAACGGAAAAACGGGTATTTACCTTGCATGAAAAGTATACAATTTTGTATTTATAGATACAAATTATTTGTTTATTATTTAAAAATATTATATTCTGATATAATGCACATTTTGACGCGGTCCCGTGGAGTCCATTACAAACGGATTGCACTGTATTTATAAACACTTTCCTCGACGCCATAGAGTGTATTGGTGACAAACATTAAGCTACATAGTTTTATATGTTCATATGTACATTCATATATAGATATAGATGTACATAGTACACAACATACTACAAAGTTTATAGATGTCATAAATAAACAACAGCGTTTAGGCTGCATTTGTATATAAGATGATTCTGCAGGAACTTGCTTTGATTTAATACAAACGCCTGTTAACATAAGTATTGACTGCATATCTTTTGCATTTTATTTTTAAATTTATTATTTTATTTATTTCTGCATATAAAAATTTCATAGAATTCCGATGTCTAGTTAAAAGATTGAAGATTTATGTGTTTTTTTTAAGATAACTATATTTTTTGTCATCCACGCTTTACACCCTACTCTTTTCTCCTTTGCTTATTTTTACCTAGCTTTTATTAGCGTGCTATGTAACTATTTAATAATGGTGCGCCTAAAAGATACAGCAATCAAGTTACATACCTAATGACACTACGAATGGGAATTGCCTTAAATTTCCATTTTAAGGTGTCCTGATGATAGTACGAATAAAAATTCCAAATATTGATTTCGCGTGACCCAACCGACGTTAGCACCCCATTAGTATAAATATTAAGATTTTTGTATTGCAATCGATAGCTCGTCGATTGTTCTTTAATGTTCGTCCATTTTTAACGTTTGTTCGTTAGCCAAAGATTTATAATTAATTTTTCAATTTTCACTTTACGTAATTCCTGTATTTAGCACCCGAAACAGATTATTTTGGGTTAATTACACAGTGCAACATTTTTCAGGTCATCGTTTCGGGCATAGGTTTTGGCGATTGTTGCTGAAAGTACTTACCAAAACTAGAGTTTCTGCGTCATTACTTTTGCCAGTTAAGCTGCCGTTCGGACCTTATGACCTCATACATTTGTTGGCTCAAAGTCGATTTTGAGCACATTTTCCATATTTTCACACGGCTATATCTCGGTTAACCGTAAGGAATATTGTTTTGGTGTATTCAGCAAAGTTGTAGATATTGAACGAGAGAAAAAAAATGCAAAACCAACTTACCCGGAAAAGGTGCATCTAGTGCCTCAAAATCGCAAAAATGCCCATTTTTTAACAATTTAGAGTGCATAAATAACATTTTAAAAGAAAAAAACTATTGAAAATTTCAATATGAAAAATAACAAGTGCCCAAAAATAGATAATTGTTGTTACGTTTGCGGTCATATAGTGCCAAAAATAGGAAAACAAGAACGAATAAACAGATTTAGTGAGGATTTCAAAGCAGCATATCATCATTATTTCGATGAACCTGATTTAGGTGATGCAGATTTTACGCCGAACACGGTGTGCAAAACTTTTTATAATACTCCTGTGGTTTGGATACATAAAAAAGGAGTACAGTTTTGTTTTTCGAAGCCAGTGAAAGACCCAACCGGACATGATGAAACCTGGTGTTACACATGCATTAATTCTGATGTTGGATTGAACAGACGAAGGTCGAGAACAAAAGTATATATTCCCGCCTTTACTGCCACACTTCCAGTACCACGCCCTCAAGGTACCGAATCACCTAAACCACCGAGTCCAGATAAAGATTCACAGGCAACAACAACTGTTTTCACTAATCCGACTGATGTGTGCGATGCAGATTATACACCCGATCTTTCAAATGACGCACCACAACCACTAACACAAAACGAAATGGACTACATTGTGGCAAAGTTGGGTTTATCGCAACGGAATTCAGAAATGTTGACCTCATTTTTGAAGCGCAGAAAACTCACAGAGCAAAATGTTAGCGCCACTTCATACCGGAAACGCCAAGGTGATTTTCAAAAATTGTATACCGTTGACGCTGCAAATACGTTTACTTACTGCTATGATATTCCAGGATTAGTGAACAAATTGGGAATGGATTATAACGCACATGACTGGCGAATTTTTATAGATGGTTCAGTTTCAAGTTTGAGGGCTGTGCTGTTGCACATAACAAACAATAAACCATCCAATCCAGTGGGATTCGGCATAAATATGAAGGAAGCGTATAAAACATTGTAAAATAAATATATTCATGTCTACAGTACTTCACTTCGCGCTATTCGTAGTGCTAATCAATTAAAAAAAAAAATTTGTTTTTTTTTCGTTATGAACAGGTATACTTAATGGACCAGATATACGAAAATTGATGAAAAGCGAAGCCTTCACAAACATACTAACAAATTATCATCTGGGAGCCTGGAACGCATTAAAAGCAGTAATTGAGGGCGTTTTAGGGTAGAATCGAGTACAGGCAGATGAGATAAAGAGAAGAGTTGATACTGTATTATATTTCTTCGAAAAAATCGGTGCATCAATGACATTGAAATTACATTTTCTTCATTGTCATCTTGATGCTTTTTGCAACAATTTCCCCAAGATTCGGACGAGCAAGGTGAACTATTTCACCAGATCACAAACCAATGGAAACAAGATTCAAGGGAAAACAACTGGATGCACTGCTCGCAGAAGTATGTTGGTGGTCAAGTAAATTAAGGGGTTATGAACATGAAGATGAAGGAACTAAAGACCCAGACAATACCACTAGATATGAAGGACACACTGAAGAAGATATTCCATTGAATCCTTTATCTAGCTCATTTGATGATGATGATTTACAACCACTCACAAAGAGATTGAGATTATCAGAACCACTGGCATCAACTTCAAAAAATGTCAAAAATTAACATATTTTTATCTCTTTTCCATACATACATACCAATAATAAACTCATATTTTTTTGTCTTAATATCTAAACAATGAATTGTAAAACATTAGTTTGATTAGAAATAAAGTAAAAAATAAAAGAAAGCAACATATTTGTGGATGTGTGGCCGCGTTATTAAGCAGAAATGGTGAAAAATGGTAAAAAAAATTGGCCTTTTTGCGATTTTGGGGCACTAGATGCACTTTTTCCGGATAAGTAGGTTTTGCATTTTTTTCTCTCATTCAATATCTACAGCTTTGCTGAATACATCAAAACAATATTCCTTACGGTTAACCGAGATATAGCCGTGTGAAAATATCGAAAAAGTGCTCAAACTCGACTTTGAGCCAACAAATGTATGAGGTCATAAGGTCCGAACGGCAGCCAAACTGGCAAAAGGAATGATGCAGAAACTCTAGTTTTGGTAAGTACTTTCAGCAACAATCGCGAAAACCTATGCCCGAGAGTATGTGTTGCACTCTGTTATTATTGCAATCGATAGTTCGTCGATTGTTCCTCATTGTTCGTCCATTTTTAATGTTTTCTCCTAAGCCAAACATTTATAAACAAATTTCTTACATTTAAAGCTCCTGCATTTAGCACCCCAGGTTTAAGAAATTCATTATTTTCATTTGTTAAGTGTGATAAATCGTTTGTTCGTAGTTTTTTCATCCCTAAAATCGAGCAAAAACCGTTAATAAATTCATCATTTTTACCTTACGTTAAACGTTTAAACAATAATTGGAATAGGGGCCGTTGAGCTAAAAAAAATGTGCCTGGACCGCCCCCTTTTCCTGATTTTAGCGGCATATTTTTTTGTGCAAACGTGGAATTTTCAAAATTTTTAAAAGCTTATATTTCGAAAA
>NW_023458571.1:1068166-1072783 GCF_013731165.1 Rhagoletis pomonella | reverse complement strand
TTTTACACAAATAACTGACAACAGCTGTTGCAACTTATTACCGAATCAAAATAAAAACGATGCGAAAACGATTTCTAACTTGTTCGAACTCACTCGGAATTGAGAACACCACTACAATAATGAGTCGGAATGTGTGTCGTTTTACTTTTCAAGTCGAGTCGAAATGCAGAACAGGGCTGTATGAGAAAGTTGTAAAAGTAAAGAAGTTCTCAAAGATGGAAGGGAAGTGGAACCCTTCGATGGTACGCTTTGCAATTCAGCTCGTTCCGGATGCTATTCACTGTATTGTGCTTGGCCGAAATCCGAGTCTGAAAATAATCCGTTGAATACCACTTTTGCTTCAAAAGTAGTCGGATATTTTCCCTGCTTAGTAATGTTTGTAACAAATTTTACGGGTTAAAAATCCCGAGCACAAAGTACAAAGTTATGGAAAAATATTCTAAAAATGTGTGATGTTGCAACTGAATACTTAGGTGCTGCGTTCACAAAAGATCGAAGAATATATGCTAAATTAAGATGCTGTTTCAGGGCTAATAAATCTAGGATCGTTGAAAAAGATTTTCAAATACTCTAGCTTTTGTGGAAAAAATTGGCAAAATTATTTTTTGTCCCGTATTCGGCTGCCACAAATATGGTCACCGTAGTTATAAACAAAAAAAAAATTTTAAGAAACAGATACATCATTCTTTTACAATATACAAAATTATTCGTACAGAGATTTGTTCAGTAATTTACGAATGTGTTTCGTAAAATAAACGAAAGATTTCGTAAATTGTACTGAAAAAAGGCTTTACGAAAGTCCTTTCGTTATATTTACGAATGGTTCGTAAAATCTTGTTTCGTTGTGAAAAATGTGTTCGTATTATGAACGAAAGTTTCGTACATTGTACAAAAACCAAGACTACGAAAGTTTTTCGTAGCACTTTTACGAAATTTTATTTTCAGTGTAGTCATTTAAAAAGAGGTTACTACTGAAATAGAGATAATTGGGCGTATTTAAATTTACATCGTTTTCCTCTTTTCAATGGAATGAGCCATATATAAAATCTTTACTGGCATGTTATTAAGCCGAATCAATGCCTGGATCGACTGCCATAGTATTCTGATTGAATTTCAAGCCGGCTTTCGAAGGAACTATTCGACAATAGATAACATTTTTAATCTCACAAGCATTGTCCATCTCAACTTCGTAGCAAAAAGGAAAACTTTCGCCTTCTTTGTCGACATTTCATGCGCTTTCGATACTATTCCACGCAGCATGCTCTTCTATAAATTACCTACATATGTACGGCATGTCTACGCATATAATTGAGATTTTACGCTTCATTTATGAGAACACTACGAACGCGTTTGGTTTAATGGCGAACTGTCGGACTCGTTTCCTGTAAACCTAGGCGTTCGGCGGTTTATTTATTTATTTAGTCTATGGTTTTATAATAACATTACAGACTAGAAGAGTACAACATTAATTAGAACTATTAAAAATAATTCATAAAGCTAAAAATAGGAATTCAAAAGATTTAAAAAAGCTGTCTTTGGGATTGAAAAGTCTACCTCGACTACATTATTCATGGCATTAAATTCATGAATGGCGCGATAAATCGGGGCATTACTGGCGTATTGGGTTCTAACATTACAACCATAAAACGGAAGGAAATTTCTAAGGGATCGCCTGGGGACATTAAATCTTATCCTCTCTAACAAAAACGGACAATCAACAATACCTTTCATAATATTATATGTAAACGAAAGACATAAGACAGACCTGCGACTTTCTAAGGACTTGAGATTCAAAAGCATAAGACGTGAAGAATATGACGGCACGGGGTCTGAAAAGTTCAGACAGCGAAGAGCAAACTTGAGAAAAATTTTTTGAACACGTTCAACCCTGTTTATAGCATTCTGATTATACGGCCTCCAAATAAAAACCGCATATTCGAGATGTGACCGAACAAATGACGAATACAGTAACTTGAATGTATAAGGATCCGAGAATTTTGAGGCATTGCGTCTTACAAAGCCTAGAACAGAATACGCCTTTGCAGTTACATAGCTAATGTGTTTATTGAAAGAAAATCGATCATCGAACACTACGCCAAGGTCTTTTATCTCATCTGCACGATTTAGATCATTAGCCGATATATGATAGCTGGTAAGCAGAGAATTGGATATTTTAGAGTACGTTAGTTGAAAACATTTACTAATGTTCAAGGAAAGGCGTGACTTCAGACACCACAAATGAAGCTTATCAATATCATCTTGGAGCCTAATTGCATCAGATGTGTTTTTAATTACAGAAAAAACTTTTAAATCGTCCGCATAAAGCAGAAATTTTGCAAAAGAAAAACAACTACTAATGTCATTGATGAAAAGTATAAAAAGAAGTGGACCTAAGACACTACCCTGTGGCACTCCAGAAGATGGAACGAACGGGCAAGAAGTAGCCCCGTCAATTGAGACAACACACCGTCTGTTACACAAGTACGACTCCAACCAACGCAGAAAAATAGAATGAAAGCCAATGCAAGCAAGCTTTTGAATTAATATACTATGTGACACTCTGTCAAATGCTTTTGAGAAGTCTGTATAAATACAGTCAACTTGAAAACCTAACGAAAAAGACTCGAAACAATATTCACTGAAAACAGCGAGATTGGAGACAGTAGATCTACCAGCGACAAACCCATGCTGATATGGGGAGATAATAGATTTAACTGCAAAATTCAATTTGGCATTGACTGTGTGTTCAAAGATTTTCGAAATAGCGGAAAGCTTAGAAATAGGTCTATAATTACGTACGTCACTTCTGTTACCATTTTTAAAAACGGGCATTACCGTCGTAAGCTTCCAATCATCAAAAAAAGTACCTGAAGATAATGATTTATTAAAAATTAACTTCAAGGGATAAACTAATGCTGGACAATTTTTGATTAAAGTTGCAGATAGGCCATCAACATCCACATGTGTAGAGGGTCTTAGTTTAATTATGCCATTACTTATGTCTTCAGATGAGAGAATTAATGAGCCAAAGTTGAGAGACGAGGAGATATTAGAAAATTCTGCAGATGTAACGTGTATTTACCAGATAAAAATTACGCACACTACTGTCAAGGTCCTAATGTATGCTGACGATTTAGTCCTGCTAGGAGAATCGTCATCGGAGCTCCAAAATATGATAAATGCATTGCATAGTTACTGTTAAAAGTGTTTACGTATTCTGCTACAATCTCTCCTACAACAAACATTTAGACATAAAGCTTTCCGATGCCAAAACTGCCATAACCGCCACGTGGTTGAAGTATGTATATAAACAATCCTCGCATAAACATTTCTTCCGAGTCTATTACCTTGTTTATACCTACGCAAGAACCGCATTAACAAAAAGCTGATTTGACTCAACACATATTTCTTTCAAGTATTTATACCTCGGTCTTTATTGCGCACTCGATAAAGCCGTATTGAAAAGCAAACCAAATCTGCTGTTTTTATACGACATTTCTTTAATAACTAACTTGCGCGGTTGACCGAAATGGAAGCGAATAATAATTCGAATTTATAATAATAATTATTCAAATTTAAAAGGGGATATATAAAGAAAGCCAGCCTTTTTCACTTCGCGTCTAATGAATGATGCGTTTATACCTGTTTTCTAACCGATGCACATTAGGTCAAATTATTACTTTTTCTGTGCCAAATTAATAGCAGCTAAAATATTGCATTATTTTAATGTAAAAGGATGGCAAACGTTAAAACAAGTGTAAAGGCAGTAAATATTAGTATTCACTTTGATTTAAAAAAAAATCGAAATTACAGTCCGTGAGTTCTCTCAATGATTTGCCTTTTTGCGAAGGCGCTAGTGTGTTTGTAACATAGCCTCGGCTACGCTACAGGATATGAAATGTAATCCAAATTTAGGCTGCTATTTTTTTTGGTATCACATACTTCAATTTTCACTATTTATCACCATTAAAATTAATTATTTATCACCAAAAAATGTTGGAAATATTTTTGGAGATAGCTAAAAATTCGGAAATAGGTTGGCTATCCTATTGTAGCACTTTAGCGATAGCGAAAGTTAGAATCCGGCTGATGGTCGACACAGTTGGCTTTTTGAATTCGAAAAGAACCTCATCCGCAAGAAACGCTATGTTTTCAGATCTAAATATTTTAGCATCCTTTCCAAGTTGTTTCCCATAATTTTCATATTTATTTGATAAATAATTTCTTCTAAGAGTTTCATGGAACTTTCGCAAATATCAGCAGCACCAAATTTTTTTCAACATGGTTGACAACCGAAAAAGGCTTTTCCTTTTTCGAACATCCAATCAGCCAAACTTCAAACAACTTGCCTTTTGTGATAGCATGATAGCCCAGAAAAAACCGTTTTTCTTGAAAACGGCTAAAAACGGCAAGTTAAGTAAAATAAATTAAACTCATTACATCTTAATTTATCCATTTCCGATTCCATTTTGTTTGCCGAAAGTTAACAAAATTGTAAAAACTTACATAAAATCATAAATGGAAATAAATCAGAAAATTTTTGGGGTTATGCAAAAGTCAGTTTTTTTGCAAACAAATGATAGTCACTTTTTTCAATTGGGTCATAGGTTCTCACTT
>NW_023458571.1:1064805-1068066 GCF_013731165.1 Rhagoletis pomonella | reverse complement strand
GTTTGCATTTAATACGGCCTCGAGCTCATAAAAATTGTTGAATATAAAAATGGAAAGGTTAGTAATTTTTAATAATTTTTTTTTTTTAGTATTTGAATTTAAAAATTGGAATATTGTATTCAATAAAAAGTTTTTAAAGGGTCGTAAATCAAACCTGCGCCACTAAATAACTACTCGCTCGAGGTGACAAACTTGAAAAACTTCAAACTTGACAAAATTGTAAATTCTTTTTGATTGACGCTGCACCAGTTGAGAGGTCTTTCAATTGTATTTATTTTTTTTATTGCGGTGCAATAATTCTTTATTGAGAATTGCATCGGGCTGCAAATGTTGGGTGTATCCTCCTGACTTCCATTTTCACAATCTTGTATCATGGCAAGGTCGTTGTTTAAACACTGTTGTTTTCCAAAGAATTCTTCATTCTCATTCTTTTGGTTGTTTCTGAATTTGGAGAGCCTGTAACGTCAACAGCGTTTTTCGAGTTTAGTTTTTGTAATTCATTTTTAATCCTTTTTTCTGTGACTGAAATAGCTTTTAAGCAGAAATAACGAAAGAAGGTTACCACCTCTATTTGTATTTTTTTATCATTTAATACTAAAGAAATTCATATACCAGACCCAAGGTTTGTTCCATGGTAATTAATTCACATTTTTTGTTGAATTTTTTTTCAATGGGTTGCTTTGCTCGTTTAGACATTTCCTTCATTTGGTACCAAACTTGTTTAATTTGGATAAGCGGTTTGTTTATTATCCGGAAAAGACTTTTTAATTGGGAATAAAAAATATTTGACCAAGTTTAACTGGTAAAAAAAACTGTTATTTTCGGTTCCTTCAATATTCGCATTCGCAAAAGATCCGCATTGATTATTGCGAATGCGAAAGCGAATGCGAATGTTAAAATTAATGCGGAAGCTCCGCGGTTGCGAATGCGAATGCGAATATTCGCAACAACCCTGATATGTATGTATATAATTATGTATATATGTATGTATGTATGTACATTTAACGTTAAAATTACTTCTTACGTGAAAGTAAGTTCTGCAATGAAGTAAAAATCAAATATTTTAAGTTTGTATTGTTTTAATTTCAGGAAATAAGTAGACATACATACGATTGAAGAATAAAATAATTTTAGTTTCCCAAAAAACGTATTTTAATGAGTTCGATACTGAGTAGTATCGATGCTTTTTCCCTGATACTTTTAGAGTATCGATACCATGAGCTCGATGCCAGAATGAGTACTCAGTATCGATAGCAAAGTCTGAAATTTCGAACCTTCGATATACGTGATTAACCACTCTTTTCTAAGCTGAATAACGATAAATTTCAAATATCTCAGAAGGTTATCCATAGAGAAAAAAAAATTTACTTGATTTTCGGAGTCACTGAGCGATTCCATATAGGTATTGGATAGTGGCATCGGGTGAACAACAAAAAATGTGATCCAGTGTTATCGAAGATATTGCTTCTATTGAAGCTGATTTCGACATTTTGCTTTAAGATTTAGTATCGAAAATTAGGAAGCTGATAGCACACCTCTTGGTATGTTATAATAGTTCGTTCAATATATTTTTAACACTTTTTCAAAACTTACAAATGCAAATTCGAAAAGGTCAAAATAAAAAGAGAATAAAAAAATGTCCCGCTGTGAATTTTCAGAGCTATATATTTTTAGTATTCATCACAAAATTGTACTAAAAAGATTTGCGTAGTAGTAAAGTATATTGTGAAAGAAATTGTATAAAAAAATTCTATTGTACAAAAAATGCCAACACCGTTTCTTCTGCTTTCATTAAAAAATTACAAGCCGTGCACGATAGGGTTGTGGAACGAAACTGCAAATATTGCCACACATCACAAGCCCTTTATGTGTTTACAGCAGGGTTGTTGCGAATATTCGCATTCGCAACAGCGGAACTTCCGCATAAATTTTAACATTCGCAATAATCAATGCGGAGCTTTTGCGAATGCGAATATTGTGCAAATGCACCGATAAAACGTATATCTGGCAAACAAAAAATTTTAGCCAACATTTTTTTGCATGTGGAGATGCTACGTTAAGACTGTCCCCTACGTCGACCTTCTTTCGTAATTTAAAGTCAAAGAGTAAGATAGTAGGTATATTTAAAAGATTACCTTTAATTAGGTAAGAATTATGTAACTATCGAATATTATTTCTCAAAGGTCTGTTGAAAAAACTGGATGCATCGCTGGGTTTTTTCTACTTTTTCTTGGAAAAATAGAATTATTTTTTTCTCATAAAACTTATAATTCTTAAGTTCCGTGTTTCTTTTTATTAGTCTTTTAGCGCGAAAACAAAAACATTTATTTTAATTTTGTGTAAATTGTCAAAATTAGCACGCATCAGAATAAAGATGAAATGATATGTACATAAGTAGACAGCCAAGTTCACATATTAAATAAGAATTAATTCAAGGTGAATATCTATTGAGGAGGGGGACTTGGCATGTAATATATCGTTATTATAGTATGGAAAGGGCTTAACTCACATTGTCGCTGAAATACAAACGGTCGTAACTAACTAAAAATCCAAAATTACCTTTTTGATTGATTATGATGCATTTCCTCGAATCATAAGTCCCCACATCGTTTTAGGCAATACAAAAATTTAGTTAGTTGTAGTTTTTTGCATTTCAGCGACAATAAGAAATAGTACTAACGATACATATGTTGAAAATTTGCGTTCATTCGGCTCAAAAATATATATCAAAACACATTGAGCGCATGGAATGGAACAACAAAACGGATTTGATGGCTTATGGTACCGACAGCGGTGAGTAATTAATTGTGACTGTCTGCATCTAGGATGAGCCGAGTTCAACTAACTAATAAAAAAAAAACTAATTACAAGGTATTCATTATAGGAGAGCCTTTCCAAGAAGTCACCCGGGAACTAAGCAAATCTGAGACGTTTATCGTCCGTGATTCCATAATTCAAATTATTATAAAAAACACGGTACCATTTTAACAAAATTACAAGATTTTAAATTAATGATGCTAGCAGCCACGACTTTCAAAACAGAATTTTCTTCGAAATTTTCATTCCTAGAAAATAACAATTTATTTGCCATATTCACCTATTAAGAACCTCGCTATAAGCGCACATTTTTCAAACCAGTAAAAGAAGACTGGATTAAAAATGAATTACAAAAACTAAAATCGAAAAACGCTGATGACGGAACAGGTTCTCCAAATTCTGCAACAACCCAAAGAATTGGTGCTCCAAATTGGAGCATAACAG
>NW_023458571.1:1017038-1064705 GCF_013731165.1 Rhagoletis pomonella | reverse complement strand
AAACAAATGATAGTCACTTTTTTCAATTGGGTCATAGGTTCTCACTTAGATATAGTTTTGTTTCCCATTTAAAATTTTCCTTTACTTATTCGAACTTTACAAAAACAATGCACTTGAAATTTACAAAATAAAACGGTTGCGCAAACAACGTATCAATAACGTTTTGAAAGTGTAGCTTTGGTTTATTGCTGTATAACGGTGTTTTTTATTTTACAAAAACTAAGTGAAGTTTCTGTTATTTTGGAGTATTCCCTACAGAATGGCAACAAAAAATAATGTAAAACTGCCTTTATGAAATTGGACTTTCGCACAACCAAATGTATCATTTGACCTAATGTGCGATGTGAGAATTAAAAAAACGATTTGAAAACAAATTCGAGTCAATACACTTTTGAATTTCTGAGCGTATTGAAATTTGGTTTATGCATAAGTTTTGAATCACGGCGAAGTGGGTTAAAGCGCTTTATGTGTCGGTATAAACAAGGTATATTATGTTTTATGGTGCGCAAGTATGGGGCGTATAGAGGTTCGAACAGGTTAAGAAATTATTACATTTTTTCCTTAAAAAATGTTGTTTTTTCCAGCAAACACTCCAAAGTACATACTACATTTATAAACGGGTCTAGTGCCGCAGTTTTTTCTTCGCTCGCATATGTACATATATGTTTGCTTCGTAACAAGATGTTTAGATTTGCCAACAACTAGACTACCTCGTACCCTAGCGGATGAAACTGTACAGTTAGGAGCACATTGAGTAAACAGCTGGAAGTGTTTATAGCATAGTGTGGGTATGGCACCTTTGACGGAGTTTTCTCCTGCTCTCCCTAAAAACTGCTCTAGAAATAAAAAAGTGTTTGGATCAAAGGGACCGGTTGAAGCCAATTGTAATATAGCTTACACAGAAATACATTTACAGTTAATTTTAACCAAGCTCTTACTGATGCCTTCATGTCGAAACAGATTTTTCAAAGCGGCCAATTTTTGCGAAATTTTAACTTAAACTCGGTATTTCTCAGACGTTTTATTATCGATTGATTTGAAATTTTTACAAAATAAACTAGATACTATTCTAAAGAAACTGAGTTTAACTACAGTTCTTAATACTTATTATAAGCAAAATGGCGGATTTTTAATTTTTTAATTATGGAGGTAGATTATTGTTTTGTTTTAATGCAGCATTATAGACAAATATCTAAGAAAGTTTTTGGGAAAGTTTCAGGTTTAAACAGCACGTAGTTCCAGAGTTAAAACAATATTATGATGACGCAAGCGAGCGGGCGCTCGCCCTTAGATGACCAATACATTCACATATCACTTGTACAAGTAATTTTGGATGTAATATTAAATAAAATGTTGAAATTCATAAATTTATCAGTGTTATAGAACTTAAAAATCTCTTTAATATAAAGTTAATAGACGTACTTGCATAGATACTTATCTATGTATTTACATATCGCACTTTTATCAATTTTTATTGTGGCGTATTCATATTTATTTCAATAGTGTTATTGAGCTTTGTACCACGATTTGTTTGTTAGGAAAATGGAAAAAACAACAATGCTTAAGCGGTAGAAGTTATAGCAGCTATTTCGGAGATCACCACATCACCTCATCAGACTTCTTTTTTTTTCTAGACTTTCAGCAGGGATCGAACCCTCGTCATCGATGTACAAAGTCAGAAGCGCTAACCATTGAGCTATGCACACTAGGCTGGGTCGATTTCGTATGGCGGAAAATAAAAGGCATTTGACCGTATTGTAATAGTAATATTATGGTGCCTTGGGTCTAAGCCAGTTGTTATTGGCCACGAAAGATTAATTTAAAACTTATCCTTATCCCGCGCATTTGAATCAAAGTGAATGAATTTTGAAAATGAAACTTTGGCTTGTAATATCTATGGAACGCGTTAATTGTTATAAACAGGAAGATATATAAAATTAAAGGTTATTAAATTTAGTACCTCACGTTCATTTATCATTTTCAATAAGTCTACAAGTTTTTAAGTTATTGAGATAAAACTTACAAAAACTATAATTTTCGTTTATGAATTTTCAATTCTTCATTACTTCAGCAACCAAGTGGAAAATACAATAAAGTGAGACGAGATTTATTTCAAACGTTTTAATGTTTTCAGATGTTTACATAATATTAAAAGGACCATGGATCGAGATCGTGGTGAATGAAGTCAAACATGTATTTTCAAAGATTAGGATTCGTTTGATAAGTTAATAGTAGTTTCAAGCATATAATTATTTACATACATTAACATAATACAATTAGGGTTAGAAAAGCCCATTTTAAGTCCATTTATGCAGTCTTGAAAATTGGTGAGGAATGGTTTCATTACACAGTGCAACACATACTCTCGGGCATAGGTTTTCGCGATTGTTGCTGAAAGTACTTAGCAAAACTAGAGTTTCTGCATCATTACTTTTGCCAGTTTGGCTGCCGTTCGGACATTATGACCTCATACATTTGTTGGCTCAAAGTCGAGTTTAAGCACTTTTTCGATATTTTCACACGGCTATATCTCGGTTAACCGTAAGCTGTAGATATTGAATGAGAGAAAAAAGTGCAAAACATACTTATCCGGAAAAAGTGCATCTAGTGCCTCAAAATCGCAAAAATGCCAATTTTTTTTTTTTAATTTTTCACCATTTTTGGTTAATAACGAGGCTACACATCCACAAATATGTTGTTTTATTTTATTTTTTACTTTATTTCTATTCAAACCAATGTTTTACAATTCATTGTTTAGATATTAAGACAAAAAAATATGAGTTTATTGTTGGTATGTATGTATGGAAAAGAGATAAAAATATGTTAATTTTTGACATTTTTTGAAGTTGATGCCAGTGGTTCTGTTAATCTCAATCTCTTCGTGAGTGGTTGTAAATCATCATCATCATCATCATATGAGCTAGCTAAAGGATTCAATGGAATATCTTCTTCAGTGTGTCCTTCATATCTAGTGATATTGTCTGGGTCTTTAGTTCCTTCATCTTCATCTTCATAACCCCTTAATTTACATGACATCCAACATACTTCTGCGAGCAATGCATCCAGTTGTTTTCCCTTGAATGTTGTTTCCATTGGCTTTGTGATCTGGTGAAATCGTTCACCTTGTTTGTCCGATTCTTGGGGAAATTGTTGCAAAAAGGCATCAAGGTGACAATGAAGAAAATGTAATTTCAATGTCATTGATGCACCGATTTTTTCGAAGAAATATAATACAGTATCAACTCTTCTCTTTATCTCATCTGCCTGTACTCGATTCTTCCCTAAAACGCCCTCAATTACTGCTTTTAATGAGTTCCAGGCTCCCAGATGATAATTTGTTAGTATGTTTATGAAGGCTTCGCTTTTCATCAATTTTCGTATATCTGGTCCATTAAGTATACCTGTTCAAAACGAAAAAAAGCATTTTTTTTTTTGTTAAATTGATTAGCATTACGAATAGCGCGAATTGAAGTAATGTAGATATTTATCTTATTATGTTTTATACGTTTCCTTCATATTTATGCCGAATCCCACTGGATTGGATGGTTTATTGTTTGTTATGTGCAACAGCACAGCCTTTAAACTTGAAACTGAACCATCTATAAAAATTCGCCAGTCATGTGTGTTATAATCCATTCCCAATTTGTTCACTAATCCTGGAATATCACAGCAGTAAGTAAACGTATTTTCAGCGTCAACGGTATAAAATTTTTGAAAATCACCTTGGCGTTTCCGGTATGAAGTGGCGCTAACATTTTGCTCTGTGAGTTTTCTGCGCTTCAGAAATGAGGTCAACATTTCTGAATTCCGTTGCGATAAACCCAACTTTGCCACAATGTAATCCATTTCGTTTTGTGTGAGTGGTTGTGGTGCGTCATTTGAAAGATCGGGTGTATAATCTGCATCGCACACATCAGTCGGATTAGTGAAAACAGTTGTTGTTGCCTGTGAATCTTTATCTGGACTCGGTGGTTTAGGTGATTCGGTACCTTGAGGGCGTGGTACTGGAAGTGTGGCAGTAAAGGCGGGAATATATACTTTTGTTCTCGACCTTCGTCTGTTCAATCCAACATTAGAGTTAGTGCATGTGTAACACCTGGTTTCATCATGTCCGGTTGGGTCTTTCACTGGCTTCGAAAAACAAAACTGTACTCCTTTTTTATGTATCCAAACCACAAGAGTATTATAACAAGTTTTGCCCACCGTGTTCGGCGTAAAATCTGCATCACTTAAATCAGGTTCATCGAGATAATGATGATATGCTGCTTTGAAATCCTCACTAAATCTGTTTATTCGTTCTTGTTTGTCTATTTTTGGCACTATATGACCGCAAACGTAACAACAATTATCTATTTTTGGGCACTTGTTATTTTTCATATTGAAATTTTCAATAGTTTTATTCTTTTAAAATGTTATTTGCAGTTATTTATGCACTCTAAATTGTTAAAAATGAGTTGAAGTAAGTTGAGTGAGTTGAGTTAAAAATTGTTGTTGAGGCACTAGATGCACTTTTTCCGGGTAAGTTGGTTTTGCATTTTTTCTCTCATTCAATATCTACAACTTTGCTGAATACACCAAAACAATATTCCTTACGGTTAACCGAATATAGCCGTGTGAAAATATCGAAAAAATGCTCAAAATCCACTTTGAGCCAACAAATGTATGAGGTCATAGGGCTGGTTTCTCCAACTCAACTTAACTTAGTTTAGCCACTTTTTGGACTTAAGTCAAAAGTTAGCCTACGTTTTACACAGCTTATTCTTGACTAAGTCAAGAAAATTGGCATAACTAAGTTAAGTTGAGTTGGAGAAACCAGCCCATAAGGTCCGAACGGCAGCTAAACTGGCAAAAGTAATGATGCAGAAACTATAGTTTTGGTAAGTACTTTCAGCAACAATCGCCAAAACCTATACCCGAAACGATGACCTGAAAAAATGTTGCACTGTGTTAGTCACCGAAGAAGCACATTTTTCGCGGTTTCTAAATTTGTCATTATATGAAAGTAGGGGACGTGCAATAAGTGTTTAAATATACATAAATATTTTAGTTAATTCCATTATGTGAAAAAGTCACTGTAGGTAAATGCAATAGTCTTTAACATATCTTGGGAAATCCTTTTCCAATTGGACGATATTGCTTTGCATTCAGCTTGAACGAAAAAAGTCACTCCCTGGCACACTTTTCTGTAATCCGGTTCTTTCATTTAAAGGTTATTTATACGATTGAATTTACTCGATCGGTACGTAATAATTACCAAATTGAAGGCGAGACTTACTGTTACTGATTTATGATAATATTATGATGAAAATCGTTCAGATTATAAACAAATTATTTGTAAAAAAAAAATTTTTACAAATTTTTGTGTCATTTTCCTATATTTGCAATTTTTATATTTTATGCATAAACATAAAAGTAAACCAATTAGTGTTTCTAGAAGTTCAGTGTTTCCATACTCATTCGCAAAAACAAAATTTTGTCCACGATGATGGAAAATAATGGCTTTTCTTTTAGATCTACCGAAGTTGTTCCTATATTTAAACAAGTAAGAAAGTCAAAGTTCGGGCGGAGCCGAACCTTAAATACCCGGCGCAAGTATTAAAAACATGTTTTTTCACCTTTCCGAAACCTACCGCTAGATGGTAAGCCGGGGTGTATCAATTTCGAGTAAATTAGCGTCCTTAAATTTCGAAATATTGCAGTTTCAAGCATTTCTGAAATTTACCGTTATATGAAAAGCGGCCGTACTTTTAGTCCGATTTCAATAATTTTAAACGTTTTGCTTTTATGTGGCAAGCACAATAAAAATACCGAGTTTGGTACAAATTGGTAGAATGGTTACCGATATACAGATATGTGATCATAAGTGGGCGGTGCCACGCCCATTTTCCAAAATTTTATCATAAACTTATTTCTTGGTAAGGAATTGTTCCAAGCATAAATTTTGAATAAATTAGTTTTAATATTCACTGATTTATCGAAGATTTCGTATTTCTCCAAATTACCGTTATATGGGATGTGGGCGTGGTTATTGTCCGGTTTTTTTAAATTTTCAGACATTTAGTATGCTGCACCAAGGCTAACAGCTGTGCCATGTTTGGAAGAAATTGGTGCAGCGGTTACCAAGATATACACATGTAACCATAAGTGGGCGTGGCTACGCCTACTTTCCAAAAATTTATAATATTCTTATTTTTCGTCTAAAAATTATTGTAAACATCAATTTTGAGTGAATTATCTTCAGTAGTTACTAAAATATCGCAGTTTTCGTATTTCTGGAAATTACCGTTATATGGGGAGTGGGCGTGGTTACAGTCCGATTTCGCCCATTTTCAATACCAACCTACCTTGGATTAATAGAAACCTACATACCAAATTTCGTTGAGATATCTCAATTTTTACTCGAGTTATCGTGTACACGGACGGACGGACAGACGGACAGATGGACGGACAGACAGGCATGGCTTAATCGACTTCTCTGTTCATTCTGAGCATTTATGTATACATTTGTCTATATCTATCTCGATTCGTTTTGGCTGTTACAAACAACCGGTATGTGAACAAAATTAATATACCCTTGTGCACAAGTGCGCTCGGGTATAAAAAATTCGCTAACTATAGCTAATATTAAAAAAAGATTCGAATATTTGGAACCAGCGACCTAAATGCACGCAGAAATATTAATGCTGTTCTTTACATATTTTGAATATAGGCCAGTGCAATTATCAAGAGAACAATTAAAATTTTATTAAAAACAGCTAACTTTGATATTAACGATAAGCTAAAGGGCTGCGAGATATGATATTTGACTTTATATTTTGCGTTAACGGATCCATTATCTAATAATATGCACCAAACCTTTTTCCTGAACGCAGAAGTTTTAACAAGAATTGATCTTATTCGACTAGTGTGCTGTGGGTCACTTGGTGGTCGATGAGCGGGCTCTTACAATTAAAATAAAGAACTAATACTTTGCAGGCTTGTTGTTGACTTCATGATACAATATATTTTCACTATTACCAAGGGATTTAAGAAAAATTAGATTTTCGACCCGCCCTAATGCACACCCCATAAGCTTTTGTTGCTAATCCATTTTCCTTATTCAACCTACTACTATCAAGTGCAGCTGATTAAAGCTTGACAGCGTGGTTGTTATTGTTAATTCCATACATGAAATAGATTCATTGCATAGGTTTTATGGCAGGCTCATGCCATATATTTATTTATAAATTTTTTATTGTGCGTATTCATATTTACTAGTATCGCCCAGTTGTCGAAATTCGACATCTTTTTTCATACACTTTTGAATTTTACCTGTCACCAATATTAACTCCTTTATGCGAATTACTATTTTGAAGTCCACCAGCATAATTTATAGCGAATTTACAGGAAAACTTAAAATAATAATAATTAATACCGGATTGATTAATGCTAATTTTACCAAGTCTCCTCCAAATTTCTTCAGTAGCTTTTGAAATTTGACCGAAAAAGGAACCTCGATTTTCATTTATAAAAAATATACATATGTATTTGTATGTATAGATGAGATGTTCATCACTGACTAATATGTCAGACATATACCAATTCAGACTGTAAATAAGTTTTTCGATTATATTTGTCTGAGAGCCTCTTGGAAGTTAAAAACTAAATTGCCCACATCCACATACTCTTTCTTTTTTTCATCAGATTCGTTAACGGTTGAGAACGTATCTTGAAGGTTTAAAACAAAAGATAATATTTCCTTCTCTAACGGCGGTTTCACACGGGTTTTTTTCAAGACTGGGCCAAAGCCCAATATTTTTCATCACACGACTGGGCTACCAAGTTACACCAAATTTTATGAAACTAATATCGGTTTAAAAGTGAAACAAATGTGATCATAAATAGGATATTTTAGGTTAGCTCTCATCCCCTGCGCTACCAATCGGAAGACAAACACACTGATCCCTCAAAAAACTTTGCACAAAACAACAATCATTCATGCGACTTTAACATCTGGGAGAAAATGGTTCCCAATTGAATGATTCTTGCGATTTTATATATGTATAAGTGTAGGTGTATAAAATTCCATTACTTTATAATAAGTGGTTCCAGAGAAAAACGATATGAGGATTTCAGTTTGTATGGGCGGTTCCATGCCCCCTTTTCCAAAATCTACCGTATTTTTCCATAAGTACGGTATTGACAACATATGTTGCTGTGTGAAATTTCAGGACGTTAGCATAGGCGGTTCCAGAGATAAGCGATATGAGAATTTCAGTTTGTATGGGCGGTGCCATACCCCCTTTCCCATTATCAACCACGTTTCGCCATAAGTACGTTATTGATATCATAAATAACTGTGCCAAATTTCAGGACGTTAGCATAAGCGGAGAGATATGCGGTATGAGAATTTCAGTTTGTATGGGCGGTGCCACGCCCCCATTTGCCAAATCTACCACTCTTCGCCGTAAGTACGGTATTGACAACATATGTTGCTGTGTCCAATTTCAGGACGTTAGCATAAGTGGTTCCAGAGATAAGCGATATGAGAATTTCTGTTTGTATGGGAAGTGCCTTTCCCAGTACCTACCATTTGTCACCGTAAGTAGGGTATTTACAATCTATGAATCTATGCTAAGTTTCAGTTCCCCAGTAAAATTGGTTTTAGAGATACAGTGGTTTTCACATTTTAGTCTATATGTCAGAGGCCACGCCCCCTATGTATCGGGATTAACATTTATGGATTAGAGGAAGTTATATCCTTTAAATCGCAGTATGTTTCTTTGAAATCGGGCGAACGGGGCCTTCAAAAAAGGGATTGCAAAATTTTCCTGTGGCGTATTTATATATAGAAGATAGATTTCAATAGTGTTATTGAGCTTTGTACCACGATTTGTTTGTTAGGAAAAATGGAAAAAAAACAATGCTTAAGCGGTAGAATTTATAGCAGCAATTTCGGAGATCACCACATCTCCGCATATTAATTGCATAATAAAATCTCCAAAAACGTAAATTTTGAGTTACATCTCTATACTATTATACGTGCTATATGTGTATGAATAGCAAAGATTTTTCCAGAATTTTTTTTTCGAATGTGTTATCTTCATTCTAAATTACGAATCATAATGGAAACATTTTATTCCAGTGACAAATTTTGACATGAATAAAAAAGTCGCAATAAAAAGAGAGAAGATGGCGTGAGATCAAAAGAAAATATTTCTCCAGAACATGTATATCAAAGAGCTCTCATATTATCTAAGGGGAGAGCAGATGTCAATTTACATATGATTCTTAGTGTGCCAATGGCTGATCTTTCTCCTGCGCTATTCCAATAAGATGGTAACCGAAGAACCATAAATAAAGCTGATTTGATGCGCGCCATTGAAAAAGAAGTATCGGCCTTGATCAATAAAACTATGCAAACATTCTCGGAGTCATCGATTCTAACAGTACACCTTGAACTCTTTCTCAATCAAGTTATTCAATATAGGCGTGCGGATTATGCACAAAAAAAATCCTGAGAGGTGTTTGGGCCGAAGTAACCGGTTGAAACCAATTGTAATCGATAGCTTACACATAAATACATTTACAGTTAATGTTTACCAAGTTTTTACTGATGCCTTCATGTTAAAAAGCTAACAGCAAATTTTTGCGAAATTTTAACTTAAACCCCGGGATATCTCAGACGTTTCATTATCGATTGATATGCAATTTTTACAAAATAAACTAGATACTTTTCTAAAGGAACTGAGTTTAACTACAGTTCTCAATACTTATCAAAAACCAAATAGCGGATTTTTAAACTTTTTTATAAAAATTGTGTAGGTAGTTTTTTTACATGCAAAAGTTCTGTTATAAAGTTTGAATTTTAGTTTTGTTTTAATGCAGCATTGTAGAGGAATATATAAGGACGTTTTTGGGAAATTGACAGGTTTAAACAGCAAGTAGTTCCAAATTAATAACAGTATTAGGCTTGTTCCACAAGCTACTCGAAGTCACTTCGAGTTACACATACGCGTTCCACAAGTAAGGTTTAAGCTGTAAACATATAGAGGGCTTGTGGTGTGCGGCGTGCAGCCTATCTAAATAAAATATGTGCAAACCGTATGAACTGAACACAATCCACAACACAAGCCCAGGCTGTCGTTTGACAGGTGTTTTTACATTTCGCATCAGTGTTGGGAAATGAAATTGTTCCTTCAGTACGAAGTCTATACAAAAACTGTATTTTTGACTGTAAATTGTATCGAGTTTTTAATTTACTCATATCGTCGTTTAAAGTGCAAAACCGCGTATCAACAAAATACAAAACCGCGTATCAGCAAAATGCAAAACCGCGTATGTGAAGTTGTAGAAATTATATTCAAGAGCGTACAAAGACTCATATTTCAAAATGGTTCTCTTTTTTATAAAGCAATCGCATTTCTGGCTAGTATATTTCAGGACGAATGGATAAGGATTGAGCCAAGAGCTTGTGTGAGCAAATCCAATTCCAAGTCAGTTACGCGGTTTTGTACTTTAAACGACGATATATTTTCTTAGTACATGCACACATACATTCCCCTCAAGACCAACGATTTGATAGCATGAGAACGTTTACTTGTTCATGTACATACATTTACATATTTTACACTTTTACAAATTGATTAACATAAATATGTATGCACACATTTTGAGGTACAATTCCTAACCAAAAGCATTTCTAAGACATTATTAATGGAAAAGAGAAGCATCTTCTTTGCATTCGGTACTAAAACTGGGCATAGCATTTCATTAGTAATATTAGGTTCTTTCCCGTACGCAACGCGGGATCCCACGGGTGCCCAAAATAGCCCAGAAATCATTCCCGTACTCAACAAAATGGGCAATAGAGAGCAAAAATTGGAACGCATTGGATCGTAAGTATCTTCTTCTTCCTGCCCAAAACAGCCCGGACTTTTTCTCCGGTTCAAAATGGATAAAGCGTCAAAGTGCATATCAGCTGTTGTGTGTTTACATGTTGCCTGTTTCTAGTGATGTGCTGAGTCAACACTTTTAAGTATTGATCGATATTCGGTCCCGATTTAAAAAGTATACAATATGGAAAAACGGTACAGGGGGGACTCGCCTATAAAAACCCGAATGTAGGAGCCAATAGAGCTTTTCATACGGATTCAAATGAAAGATGTATATATGTCGGTTCGAGGCCATAATGCAGAGACACTCTTACTTGTTTGAAGCAATTTTGTTCCAGCTGAATCGGACGATATCAGTCTGGGGGCAGAGTCTGTAACAAGTTAGCGACAATTTTCGAATCGGCTACGGTTTTGTTGACGTATGATATGAAATATTCTTACGTCAACAAGTGCGATATCGATCCGAAACTTGTCGCTAACTGGTTACAGAATCTCCCCCCTAAAAGGCTTCTTCATCCGTAAAAGCATTTTTCTTGAACCTTGGATCAACTAAGATTAAAACTGATCAAATAATATTTCTCTGTTGCGATAAGTTCAAGTGTTTTAGCCGATATCATATAAATTAGTAATTAAAGTTTTTTTTTAAACTTGAAATGCATATAATGGCGAAGGTTTAATGTAAAGAATCGGTATCGGGTATCGAAAAGGAAGTATTGGGTACCGAAATCTTTTTTAAGTATTGGGTACCGAGTATTGGGTACCGAAAATTCAGCACATCACTACCTGTCTCACAAATTCTGGGCACGAAATGTGGTTTTTGCGTTCCCGTACTTCTGGATTATGTTCCATTTTTGAGAGCAAACTTTTCGCTTATTCTCTAATTACCGGATCCGGTCCGGACTGTTAGGGAAAGAACCTATTAATACTATGGCAATATTCCTAGCTATAGTGCTTATCAAATCTATACGACACCCCCATATCGACAATATTTGACCATTTATCTTAATATTATTTAATCTTAATTATTTGTTTATAAAAGTACTGTTTATACTTTAGCAAAAACCGTATAAATCCAAGGTCCAATTCTTGTGCAGCGTTAAACAAAAATCAACAAACTTTCGTAAAAGTTTCGAGCCTTTAATTTAAATATTTTGAGTATTCAGATTTTTTGCCTCTTCGATAGGCTTCATAGTTCTGACAAATTAATTAATAATTCCAGGCACAAAGATCTTTTGTATGAAAAATGAGCAGAAAATAATACTACTCATACGCCGTGTACACCTGAATAACACTCTTTTCTGCTCATATTTCATACAGAAAGTCCTTGCGCATTTTTATTTCACCACTAGCACTCATTCCTTTCTTACTTATCCATCCCTAACTATAACTTTTTTTTTCTATTTGAAATAGTAAGAGTCGCACCTTTCTGAAATCTCTATTAAATGAGCAATGAGATAGTCAAAGTTGGGGAAGAAAATATCAAAAAGTTAAAAATCCCAATATAGTCCTAATTTTATAATCGTTCCTTAATATATTTTAACTAGATTGCATTTGAATGTGGAGAAACAACTATCTGAAAGTATTTTACATAAAAAATTTACTAAGTACGGCCTTGTTTGTATGTAGATGCAGTTAAAGAAAATACATGAAAAGGCACGATTTTTTTTAATTTAAAAAAAAATTTCAATATTTCAAAAACGCGACACTTTTACCTGAAGAATGTTTGCTTATCAGGGAGCTCACCCCCCCCACCTGCCTTCTCCCTCAAGTTTGGCAGGTTACTTCTGGGACACCCTGTATATGTATGTATATATAATATGTATCAAGGATGTTGCGAATGTGGAATTTTAGACATCAGCGGATGCGAATGCGGATGCGGATGTTTAAAAGCTAACATCCGCGGATGCGAATGCGAATGCGGATGTGAAATATTTTTAAGAAATAATTTTGGTGGTACATTAGGGGATTTACGTAAATAAAAAATGGAAAAGTTATTACTTTTTAATAATTTTTTTTTATTTAGGGCTAATTTCACAGTGCGTAGTTAACTCCGAATCGACAGTTAACTAGAGATTTTCAGTACAAAAATCTGTAGTTAACTCCAGATTCCGAGTAAACTGCGCATTGTGAAATTGGCCCTAAGTACTTCAAATAAAAAAATTGGAACATTGGATTTAACAAAGAGTAATTTTGCTGCCTTTTAGGATTACAGCCTGTTTGCTAACGGGTCCTAAATCAAACCTGCGCCACTAAATAACTACTCGCTCGAGGCGACAAACTTGAAAAACTTGAAACTTGACAAAATTGTAAATTCTTGTCGATTGACGCTGCACCAGTTGAGAGCACTTTCATTTATATTTCTTTTTTTATTGCGGTGCAACAATTCCTTTTTGGGAATTGCATCGGGGCTGCAAATGTCGGATGTATCCTCCTGGCTTTCATCTTCACAATCTAGCATCATGGCAAGATCGTTGTTTAAACACTGTTATGCTCCAATTTGGAGCACCAATTCTTTGGGTTGTTGCAGAAATTGGAGAACCTGTTCCGTCATCAGCGTTTTTCGATTTTAGTTTTTGTAATTCATTTTTAATCCTGTCTTCTTCTACTGGTTTGAAAAATGTGCGCTTATAGCGAGGTTCTTAATAGGTGAATATGGCAAATAAATTGTTATTTTCTAGGAATGAAAATTTCGAAGACAATTCTGTTTTGAAAGTCGTGGCTGCCAGCATAATTAATTTAAAATCTTGTAATTTTGTTAAAAAGGTACCGTGTTTTTTATAATAATTTGAATTATGGAATCACGGACGATAAAGGTCTCAGATTTGCTTAGTTCCCGGGTGACTTCTTGGAAAGGCTCTCCTGTAATGAATACCTTGTAATTAGTTTTTTTTTTTATTAGTTAGTTGAACTCGGCTCATCCTAGATGCAGGCAGTCACAATTAATTACTCACCGCTGTCGGTACCATAAGCCATCAAATACGTTTTGTTGTTCCATTCCATGCGCTCAATGTGTTTTGATATATATTTTTGAGCCGAATGAACACAAATTTTCAGCAATGTATCGTTAGTACTATTTCACATTGTCGCTTAAATGCAAAAAACTACAACTAACTAAATTTGCCTAAACGATGTGGGGACTTATGATTCGAGGAAATGCATCATTTTGGATTTTTAGTTAGTTACGACCTTTTGTATTTCAGCGACAACGTGAGTTAAGCCCTTTCCATACTATAATAACGATATATTACATGCCAAGTCCCCCTCCTCAATAGATATAAAATTCACCTTGAATTAATTCTTATTTAATATGTTAACTTGGCTGTCGACTTATTTACATATCATTTCATCTTTATTCTGATGCGTGCTAATTTTGACAATTTACACAAAATTAAAATAAATGTTTTTGTTTTCGCGCTAAAAGACTAATAAAAAGAAACACGGAACTTAAGAATAAGTTTTATGAGAAAAAAATAATTATATTTTTCCATGAAAAAGTAGAAAAAACCCAGCGATGCATCCAGACCTTTGACAAATAATATTCGATAGTTACATAATTCTTACCTATTTAAAGGTAATCTTTTAAATATACCTACTACTATCTTACTCTTTGACTTTAAATTACGAAAGAAGGTCGACGTAGGGGACAGTCTTAACGTAGCATCTCCACATGCAAAAAAATGTTGGCTAAAATTTTTTGTTTGCCAGATATACGTTTTATCGGTGCAATATTCGCATTCGCAAAAGCTCCGCATTGAATATTGCGAATTGTTAAAATTTATGCGGAAGTTCCGCTGTTGCGAATGCGAATGCGAATATTCGCAACAACCCTGCTGTAAACACAGCATGTGATGTGTGGAAATATTTGCAGTTTCGTTCCACAACCCTATCGTGCACGGCTTGTAATTTTTTAATTAAAGCGTCAAGGCAGAAGAAACGGTGTTGGCATTTTTTTACAATTGATTTTTTTTATACAATTTCTTTCACAATATACTTTACTACTACGCAAATCTTTTTAGTACCATTTTGTGATGAATACTAAAGATATATAGCTCTGAAAATTCACAGCGGGACATTTTTTTATTCTCTTTTTATTTTGACCTTTTATTTGCCTTTGTAAGTTTTGAAAAAGTGTTAAAAATATATTGAACGAACTATTATAACATACCAAAAGGTGTGCTATCAGCTTCCCAATTTTCGATACTAAATCTTAAAGCAAAATGTCGAAATCAGCTTCAATAGAAGCAATATCTTCGATAACACTGGATCACATTTTTTGTTGTTCACCCGATGCCACTATCCAATACCTATAAGGAATCGCTCAGTGACTCCGAAAATCAAGTAAATTTTTTTTTCTCTATGGATAACCTTCTGAGATATTTGCAATTTATCGTTATTCAGCTTAGAAAAGAGTGGTTAATCACGTATATCGAAGGTTCGAAATTTCAGACTTTGGTATCGATACTGAGTACTCATTCTGGCATCGAGCTCATGGTATCGATACTCTAAAAGTATCAGGGAAAAAGCGTCGACACTACTCAGTATCGAACTCATTAAAATACGTTTTTTGGGAAACTAAAATTATTTTATTCTTCAATTGTATGTATGTCTACTTATTTCCTGAAATTAAAACAATACAAATTTAAAATATTTGATTTTTACTTCATTGCAGAACTTACTTTTACGTAAGAAGTAATTTTAACGTTAAATGTACATACATACATACATACATATATACATACATATCAGGGTTGTTGCGAATATTCGCATTCGCATTCGCAACCGCGGAGCTTCCGCATTAATTTTAACATTCGCATTCGCTTTCGCATTCGCAATAATCAATGCGGATCTTTTGCGAATGCGAATATTGAAGGAACCGATAACAACAGTTTTTTTACCAGTTAAACTTGGTCAAATATTTTTTATTCCCAATTAAAAAGTCTCTTCCGGATAATAAACAAACCGCTTATCCAAATTAAACAAGTTTGGTACCAAATGAAGGAAATGTCTAAACGAGCAAAACAACCCATTGAAAAAAAATTCAACAAAAAATGTTAATTAATTACCATAGAACAAACCTTGGGTCTGGTATAAGAATTTCTTTAGTATTAAATGATAAAAAAATACAAATAGAGGTGGTAACCTTCTTTCGTTATTACTGCTTAAAAGCTATTTCACAGAAGAAAGGATTAAAAATGAATTACAAAAACTAAACTCGAAAAACGCTGTTGACGTTACAGGCTTTCCAAATTCAGAAACAACCAAAAGAATGAGAATGAAGAATTCTTTGGAAAACAACAGTGTTTAAACAACGATCTTGCCATGATACAAGATTGTGAAGATGGAAGTCAGGAGGATACATCCGACATTTGCAGCCCGATGCAATTCTCAATAAAGAATTATTGCACCGCAATAACAAAAATAAATACAATTGAAAGACCTCTCAACTGGTGCAGCGTCAATCAAAAAGAATTTACAATTTTGTCAAGTTTGAAGTTTTTCAAGTTTGTCTCCTCGAGCGAGTAGTTATTTAGTGGCGCAGGTTTGATTTACGACCCTTTAAAAACTTTTTATTGAATACAATATTCCAATTTTTAAATTCAAATACTAAAAAAAAAATTATTAAAAATTACTAACCTTTCCATTTTTATTTAACTAAATCACCTAATTTACTCACCTAAATTATTTCTTAACAAGTAAAAAAGTCTAAGTTCGGGCGGAGCCGAACATTAATACCCGGCGCAAGTATTCAATATAGTTTTTTCACCTTTCCGAAAACTACCGCTACATGGTAAGCTGTGGTGGTTTTACGTCTATTTCAAACATCTTCGATAGAACGTTCAGTTAGGTATGAGATAAACTTATATAGATATATGTGGGCGGCACCGCGCTTATTTTCCAAAATTCCATAATAATGTTACTTCTTTTCAAGGGATTGTTGTTAGTATAAATTTTGGGTAAAACTAGCTTCCTTAAATTTCGAAATATCAAAGTTTCAAACATTTCTGAAATTACCGTTATAAAAAAGTGAGCGTAATTTTAGTCAGATAGCAAAACTTTCAACGTTTTGCCTTTATGTGGTAACCAAAATAATCATACCGAGTTTGGTACACATTGATCGAGCGGTTACCGAGATACACATATGTGGTTATAAGTGGGCGGGGTCACGACCATTTTCCAACCTTTTATTATAAGCCTATTTTTTGCTAAAGAATTATTGCAAAAATAAATTTTGAATAAATTAGCTTCAGTATTTACTGATTTATGGAAGCTTTCGTATTTCTCTAAATTACCGTTGTATGGGATGTGGGCGTGGTTATTATCCGATTTTTTAAATTCTAAGCCGTTTGGTATGTTTTGTGAAGGCCAACAACTGTGCCAAGTTTGGGAGAAATTGGTGGAGCGGTTCCCAAGATAAACACATGTAATCATAAGTGGGCGTGCCTACGCCCATTTGTCAAAAATTTATAATATTCTTATTTTTCGCCTAAAAATGATTGTAAATATTAATTTTGAGTGAATAAGCTTCAGTAGTTACTAAAATATCGCAGTTTTCGTATTTCTCAAAACTATCTTTATATGGGAGGTGGACGTGGTTATCTTCCGATTTTACCCATTTTCAATACCATCCGTCCAACGCTCAAAAGAAGAACACATATCAAGTTTCGTTAAGATATCTCAATTTGTAGTCGAGTTATTATGCGCACAGACGGACGGACAAACAGTCACCGCTTAATCGATTTCTCTTTTCATTCTGATCATTTATGTATATATTTGTCTATATCTATTTCGATTCGTTTTGCCTGTTACAAACAACAGTTATGTGAACAAATTTATAATACCCTTGTGCACAAGTGCGCTCGGGTGTAAAAATACTTGACATCCGCATCCGTACCCTGTAGGGAAAACACGAACTAGTGAACCAGATTTCTAGATCAGTACTCGTTCTTTTTTGCCAAAAACGAACCAGTCCGATAGTAACTAGTTCCGCACCAGTACAAAAGCACTTTCACTAAACTATTCTATTTTAAATTTTAAAAGCAGGGAAGGTAATCATTATGAGTAAAATAATTTAAATCAGCATTTAATCATTATTTTATGAATTATTATTGAGTTTTATTTTTCGCTCAAACGGAAATTATTATTTGATTTTTATTTTTGGGATTACAAATAATGATTATTTTATGATTTTTATTTTTTCGCGCAGAGATTATCATTAATTTTCAGTTTTATTCTTCCACTTAAAAATAATGATAATTTATAAAATTGAAAAGGCCTGAAAACCTGAAAAGTTTGGGTCTTATTCCTTTTATAAGGGTGCGGCTCTCAAAAGGATACGTCGGTTATCACGCTGGTATAGTTTTTGAGTTGCTTAATAAACATTATACTTAGTGATTCCATAAACAAAGGCCAAGATCCTGAAGGACAATTGAGAAAGGCAATGGTTGCAGAAAAAGAGGCATTTAAAAAAAAGTGTCAAAATAATTACCACTTTCTCACTAAATTTATTTAAAAATGCAAGCCACCAGAGCTACCTTTTTTTTAAGAAAAGACAAATTAAGTTTTTTTATGCAATCCGCCACAGCTACCTTAAAACAGTCAGTCAATAAAGTTTAGGTACAACGAATTTTTTACAATACGGGCAACTATTTTTTTTTAATATTTTAGTTTTCGGTAATTTTTTATAAAAATATGGTCAATTCTACAACAAAAACCCCAGAAATCCGAGTTCCAAACCTTGTGCAAAATGTAAGAAAATTCTGCAAAATTTCATTAAAACAATTCACTTTCTATTTACGCTCCCTAGAAAAAGTTTTTTAGCCCATTCAATTTTAGTATAATGAAGTAAAAGTGTGAGGAAGCTAGGACTTACCAAACAACAACAAAAAAATTGCTAAATATCAATGGTAAGTCCTAGCTACCTCAAACTTGCACTTTGTTATACTAAAATTGAATGGGCTAATAACTGAGTACTTAACTTTTTTCTAAAGAGTGTAAATTGCAATACTTGGATGGAAATTTGCAGTTTTCTTTAATTTTGCATAAGGTTTGGAACTCTGATTTTTGGAGTAGAATTAACCATATTTTTATAAAAAATTAGGGAAAAATAAAATATTTAAAAAATAGTTGCCGGTATTGTTAAAACTTCACTGTACCTAAACTTTATTGACTGACTGTATATCTTATTTAAGTTAAGTACTACAAAAACTTTCGAAGTACTTCATATACATATAATCTTAAAAAGAACTGAATTTACTTAAAAATCAATATGCTTAAATTTAGACAAGTAAGACAAAGTGAACTAATATTTTTACTTTTAAGCAGAACGCACTTTTGTTTTTTACTTACTACTTAAGTTTAATACTACTACTACTACTAATGTGGTTTATAAATTTTTAATAAATGCGTTTAGACATTTGTGATTGTATTGTCTTTCCTTCAACCGATCGTATTTAATATAAAAGGGAAATGTTTCGACAAGCCTGATTAGAAATATAGATCTAAGGTGACGAATTTATAACAGGTTGAGAACTATAAAAAATGGATGCAGATCGAACTAGATCTCATCTGTCGAATTAGGAACTGGTTTGGAACTAAAGAAAAGGGGATGCAGAACGAACTAGATCTCATCTGTCGAATTTGGAACTGGTTCGGAACTATAGAAAAAGGGATGCAAAACGAACTAGATCTTACCTGTCGAATTTAGAACTGGTTCGGAACTAGAGCCAAAGGGATGCAACGGGGGACAATTGACACTTCCTAGGACATCGCAATGTTAAATTCGCCAGTCGCTAGCATGCAAAAGAGAATTAACGCGTACTAGTCATGGTTCCAAACGCACTAGAACCGAACCAGTTCCGCACTAGTTCGTTTCCCTACAGGGTATGGTTAATGTGCTTGCCACATAAAAGCAAAACCTGAAAATTATTGAAATCGGACTAAAATTACGTCCGCTTTTCATAAACGGTAAATTTCAGAAATGCTTTAAACTTCAATTTTTCGAAATTTAAGGACGATAATTTACTCAAAATTGATACACCCAGGCTTACCATGTAGCGGTAGCTTTCGGAAAGGTGAAAAACATATGTTTAATACTTGCGCCGGGTATTTAATGTTCGGCTCCGACCGAACTTAGATTTTCAAACTTGTTATTTCTTGTTTAACATAAATTAACTTCCGAAAATTAAGCGTATTTTTGCTTTCTAATACTTATATAAAAACTGTAAAGCTAGTTTAACATAATACTTAGTATTATTTATTGCGTTTAAACTCCGTTTTTATTTCAGCAAAAATTTTAGTTCTTAATGTAAAAATAACAAGTATGCTTAATATATATTATACTTGACTAATACTCATTGAGTATATAATGAGTATATATGTACATATTATACTAAACAGCTAAAGGAAATCTCGAAAAACCAAAAGTATTAGTCGTCATCAAAATCCGATGGGATGTTAACTGACAATTGCTCAACAGGCGATATAGTAGCCATTCTATATGCTACGTACATGGATTTGCTTGATTTTGTATTAATAATCAACGACAGGGCTTCTTCGGATGTCAGACATCTACATTTCGGTAACTCTGTTGAACTCTTTAATATTTTGTACTTTTTTGTGGCATGTTTTGGGAAACCTGGCGTAGTAATTTCTTTAACAACTACGGCTTTATTTCGTTTTCCACTGCGTCGATGCCAATGCTTTTACTTTCTTTTGCTCAGCCCTAGTTCCACTTTCACTAAAATTTTTCGTTGGCCTTCCACGTTTTGACGGCACGGGCTGAATTTCTTCATTTTCAACTACAGAAAATGATATCCTGACGACAACGAAATTTTGTTATTTTTGAGAAATTTTGATGAATTTTTGTTCGCGTTGCTCCACCCTAATTCCAAATTTTTAATAAATTTCTCCAATATCATGTTGTTTTATATTATATTTAGCTGAAAGAATGCATTGCAGCAGTCATTTCTTTTCAAACCTCTGAACATCAACCACTCATCAAAAAGCTCCTTACCAGTAGTTGCTCGAGGATAAACTGAAATAAATTCATTAAAATCATAGGCTATCTCTGAAGGACTTTATTTATATGGAAACGTCAAGCTTAATAGTTAAGCTATTTTTTTAAATCATTACCAATACCTGCAAACACCTGCAATTTTTTAAAACCTTAAAAATGTTCGCAAAAGTATTTTTAAAATTATAGTTTCATAAACCAAGTCGTATTAACAAAACTATTTATTAATAATAATAAACAATTACAAAAGCTAACTCTGGGATACTTTTTCCATAACGTTCACACAAAAAATCCACACCTTTCTAATAAAAAAATTTGTATTTTACGAATAATTGCATGAGACATATAAATGCTGGGTACACTGAATTTCCGGTTAGATACATTTCGAGTGTGTTTTTCACTAACAAAAAAATATTTATTATTTCCAATTTTTGCTAATTCGCGTAGTGCATTCTTTTAGCTTTTATATAAACATAAACAAAATCAGGTATTCGACTAGTCTAGTTTTTGAATAAATTCGCGCCAGATCTACGTTCGAGACCACAGTGCGTCGACCTGAGGACCCACTAGATTTACTACTCAGTTCTTTTCCTTTTGATATGGTAGGGCATCGTGACGCATAGTGACCAGATTCGCTATAGCGAAAGCAGATAACATTTGTTGCAGTGGGAGTTAAAAACTTCTTATCTAAAGGCTTGTTGCTTGAAGAATTCTGCTGGGCTGTTGTTTTAAAGTTGAGTCGACATGCTGAAGACTTGTGGCCAATCTTACCGCAATTGTATCATTTGAATAATCATAGACAACCTTCTATCGCTTACCGCCTCCTTCTTCATGTTCATTTCTAACTGGCGTAACTGATTCCTTGTGGAAATATTGGTGAAAAATGCAGACGGTGAATACGTGGCTCGAATTGGGCAATGTGTACTAACCCAGTTGAAACAGCAATTTGTTCAGTTGTTAATTTTTCCAGTTTTAGACTCAGTGAAGTGACTAGCGCTGCTGCATACGTCGCCAAACATTCCTTTGGTTTGCTGCACTGTATTTGAATCATAAATGCAGCCGGTGTCCAAGAAAAAGTAAATCTACAGATGAATAGCTCCTTGAAATCGTTCCAAGACATTTTTGGAAACGCTACTTGAGATAACCATGTAGCAGCTGGTCCCTTCAAGGATTGAGTGAGCGATAACAACAATGCAGAACCTTGTAATGTGTGCCCTTCCATGACTATATCGGCCATAGATATCCAGGCATGTGCGTTTGAATCTGCACCATCAGGATCAAACTTAGGCAACTGTATCCTGCCACAATTTGCAGCTTTATGCGTTTTTATCAACTCCAAGAATTGTTTGTTTTGTTGTTCACACAACATTTTCCATTTTTCACATTCACATTCACTACTAAGGCATTGGGCACATATCCCACTTCTGATGTCGGGTTATCCATAATTTTCCTCTATCGTTTACACGTATATGCAGCGACTCGCTAATGGCTACACTATTTTCAACCAACGTTCACCTTTTGTTTCAAAAACCAACTGTATACCAAGTTTTATTCTTCAAGCAAGTGTTTTCTTAAACAAGTGTTTTTCTAAACAAGTATACCACCTTTGTTTCGCTCAAGCAATACATCATTGCTTGGCATATACATACATCATATCTCCGACATACATATGCATGTAGTTCAGTGATGCACACGGGAGTCTCCGGGAGCTACTCGGCTTTCACACACAAGTCGTGTGTGCGAAGCTACCGAACTTATGCACCGCTAGCAGCCGGCCAGTACTTCATGATGTAGGCATAATGTGACCAACCGTACTTCTTTCGGAAGTACAGTACTTCTTTTTTCGCTCTTGTACTTCGTACTTCGAAGTACAGTCAAATGTACTTCTTTGCGATATTTTGTACTTCAGAAGGAGATTCTGTAGCCAGTTAGCGACAATTTTTGGACTTCCATCACACTTTTTGACGCTTGATATAAAGGTTTTGCGTCAAAAAGTGGGACAGCTATTGAAATTGTCGCTAACTGATTACAGAATCTCCCCCCAGGTTCTGTACTTCTCCGGTCTTCTGGACGATCGTCACATGGCCTGTGCGATAAATTCGTTCAAACCAATAAAGTCGCCTGGACCGATGGCATCATACCTACGCAGCTGCAAATGGCTCTGAAGGTGTCGTGCAATTGCTTGGGTCCTATTTGTCCGAACTGGGAGAGGACCGGGTACATCCCCAAGACTTGGAGGGTAGTCAGTGTTGCGTTCATCCCGAAGGCCAGAAAAGGCCCTCATGTTTGTTTTGCTAAAAACGCTAGAGAGACTGATAGGGGGCCTTCAACAATGTCACTTTAGAGGCAATGGTCAAGTATATTCATAATCAGAGGGTTGAAACCAACCTAATAAGGCTTATATACAGCTTACTTTGCGACAGAACGGAGTGGGGGAGCGTTTGCATTCAGTGCAGAGTCAATAGGAGCATTCCACAAGTTGGTGTTCTCTCTCCCCTGCTCTAGATTGCGGTTGTAAACGGCCTCCTAGAGGAAAAAGTGGGCTGTCGGGTGATTGCCCATGTAGATGATGTGGAACTTTTGGTTAAGGGACGATTTCCATACACCCCTTTTGATCTGGCTCTAGGTTACCTGAACCAGGTAACTGGGTGGGCGATCAACGGCAGCTGTCGTAGAAGCCTAATATTGAAGAAAGATTAGGAAACGAGTCGGCTGCCTTGTACTGCTGTAGGGGAGCTATCGGTAAAAGGTGGGGTCTCTCGCCCAAATTAATTCATTAGCTACTAGATTTAAACCTATATTGGTTCAAGGAGCCCTTGTCTAGACTTGTAAAACAGCAATAAACTGAGCATTAGGAACCACATCTACACTGGCGCTTAACATACATATGTAGAACACGGACTGAATTGCCGCAGCACGAACTGCTATTAGGCTAAGGGAAACCGGGTATTTTTGTGACATAAAAAAGGAAAAGAAGACGTTTCTGTGCTGTGTGCAAATGTTGTTATAGCGCACTTTAAAACACGTTACCTCTCAAGGGCTATTGCAATTAGTATTCATGCGGTGAGACTAGGAATTTCAACTAATCCTTTTGTACCAGCTGTCAAGAGGAAGATGAAGAGGAATCATCCCCATACTTTCTATTAGACTGTCCAACCTTCGATAGGCTAAGATAGAGGCATTTTGGCTCGCACTTCTGAAGAAACACTGAGCTCTCAGAGATCGAAATTAGCCGCATTCGAAATTTCGAATCGGCTCGTGGTGTTAACTTAACCCAACTTAAGCTGTACTTCTTTGAGCTATGAAATAGTTGGTCACATTATGAAGGCATCACATGCGCGAGCTGTTTTGCTGAGTACACACATGCAGATACAAAAATATTGCGCGCTTGTATTGGGAGCTCTGCCAACGCTGTGCACCACTGATGTAGTTACATAAGCGGCATTTTTTTGTAAGCGAGCGTGAAAAGAATGCTCAGCTCGGGTAAAAATTTCCCTTAAGGCATTTTAACAACACTGGAAACATCTCAGCTGTCAAAACGTACATTTGTTTATTGAAGCTAGAAAATCAAACCAAAATGAGTGGTTCTGAGGATTCTTTGGTAAATTGTTAATTAAAATTAGTAAAAAGTAACATTAGATATGTAATATTTGCAGGTTGCGTTTCTGCTCTTGGATGAGCGAAGTGAATTGCGCTTCAATAGACAGGAAGAAGTTCTAGCTCGTCTGAAGACTGAAGGCGAAAACGAGGACCACCCCAAGTGGAACAATTTCAAAGCGACTCTCGATGCAATGGGTAAGAGCGAGTTTAACGTGCACATGAGATTGAAACGCGAGACCGTGGAATACCTTATAAGTAATAGCCAAAAATTGATTGAAATAACTACTTAACCACAAGACACCGTATTATTTTCAGTGAGGTACTCGCAATCTAACTGCGTTCCTGGCCCATCTGGCGGAGGGAGACTTCCAGTTACGGCGAAAAAGTCTGTTTACATGTATATCTGGTACGTCAGCAACACAGTGACCTTCAGACAACTCAGAAATTTTTTTGGGGTATCCCAGTCAGCGGCATGGTCGACAGTGCAGCGAGTTACTAGTTTTTTAATTTCCAAAAGCAATGAACACATCAAGTGGCCAGAACGAGTTTATTTACATTCAAACTTGGAAAAATTTTACCAGAAAAAAATGGTGCCATCGATTGTACGCATATCGTAATTAGTTGACCAAAAGAACGAAAGGAATCGGGAAAAGAACATACAGCATAGTGCTTCAAGCTGTAGTCGATGCTAACACAAAGTTCATCGATATAAATTGTGGTGAGCCAGGGTCGCTTCATGATTAAAGAGTGCTAAGGAGATCCAAACCAGAATGTCCAGATTTGGCGATTTAGCGCCAATTTGGCATTTTTTTTTTATATTTGCGCGTAAAAATTTAGGAAATCGCCATTGGCGATTTTTGGGCATTTTCCATTCAAATAAATTTTTTGTGCGCTATCATGTAAATACGTCGAAACAGGTGAAAAGTAGGTTGTGGAACTAGAGCATAGTTTTGATGTGGTAACACTTTTTATTCTTATTAAACCGCCATTTGTGAAAACTCCCGCTGAATGTGAAATTTGCAATTTAATTATAAACAAGTAAGAAGTCTAATTTCGGGCGGAGCCGAACATTAAATACCCGGCACAGGTATTAAATAAATGTTTTTCACCTTTCCGAAAGCTACCGCTACATGGTAAGCCGGGGTGTATCAATTTTGAGTAAATTAGCGTCCTTAAATTTCGAAATATTGAAGTTTCAAGCATTTCTGAAATTTACCGTTATATGAAAAGCGGCCGTAATTTTAGTCCGATCTCAATAATTTTCAACGTTTTGCTTCTATGTGGGAAGCATAATAACCACACCGAGCTTGGTGCAAATTGGTAGAACGGTTACCGAGATACATATATGCGATCATAAGTGGGCGGTGCCACGCCCATTTCCCAAAATTGTATCATAAACGTATTTCTTGGTAAAGAATTGTTGCAAGCATCAATTTTTAATAAATTAGCTTTAATAATTACTGATTTATCGAAGATTTCGTGTTTCTCTAAATTACCGTTATATGGGATGTAGGCGTGGTTGCTGTCCGATTTTAAAAATTTTCAGTCACCGCTTAATCGATTTCTCTTTTCATTCTGATCATTTATGTATACATTTGTCTATATCTATCTCGATTCGCTTTGCCTGTTACAATTAACCGTTATGTGAACAAAGTTATAATACCCTTGTGCACAAGTGCGCTCTAGTATAAAAATAAGTTAATATGAGCAAGTGGAGCAAATGTCAAAAGTATTTTAACAACTTGTGGACCAATTTTATAGAAGAGAATAATGAACTGCGTGATAAACTTGACTTAACAAGCATATCATGACTGTCAAACATTTTTAATCACCCTAATCGATGAACTTTTGAAACGATTACTTAGTCAATTAAATACTTTTAAAAAAGCTTTGATTTTGTCACAGAAAAGTGTTTGAATCACAAGAGGGCGAGTTTCAGGGACCTGCCAATCCACTATTTGCTTTTGAAGGAAAGAGAAGCCGCGGAAACTGAATATTTAAATCTTTTAACTTTCCCATAGAATAACTTTTTTCAGAACGGTATTCCACCCAACTGAAGAATTTCGGATAATTTCTTACGGACTGAAAACCGCAACAGCCAATATAATGTTTGGAAATATAAGTTAAGTAGCCTTCATGTTATTATGCTTGCCGCACTACAATGCTTTTGTTGAGCGCGTTTTTTCCGTAATGAATTCAACAAATCTAAGATTCGAAATAGGATGAGATTGGAAAGCCTAAATTCAATAGTTCGAATAAAATGTTATATAAAGGCTAATAGTTTCTGCTGCAAAACGTTTCCAATATCAAACAGTATGTTATCAAAGTTGAATAGCTCAATATATGACAACAACACAGATGTAAATGATTCTGACAGTATTGGTGATTTTGAAGAAATAGTGGAAATAGCTGATCTCGCCTTCTTATAGATTTTTATTTTATTTAAAAGCGGATTGTACGATTAATCAATTATAATGAGTTATAATAAATTTCGTAATTGCGCAGTCCTATTGCAAAATGTGTTGAAACAAATATTTTTGAAAAGTATGCGTATTTTTAAAGAAAATTGTGTGTACATCACTATTATATAAGTTATATGTGTTATTTATTATTACCCTCTGAAGGTATTATATTCGGTTTTGGTTTTAAAAGCTATATTATTGCAAGATCTCATTTTTTTAAATAAAAGGTTGTTAAGTCGACCTATCCGTCAACAAAATGGCTGGTGTCACCTTTCAAAGATTATGGAAATTTAAATAAATCCCAGCAAAAATTTAATGAATTCATTCTTCTACAAGAATGGTAGTTTAAAACGCGTTTAGGTTGCTGAAATGGCGATTTCGGCGACTTTTGAGGTTTACAGAGCAAACCGACTTGAAATTGATAACCACAATGGTAGTCAGTGCATGTGTGTTGCACAATATTTGCATCTCTTTTGATGACCTATGTGATATCGACGAACTAAATGCAGCTATTACGTTTAATCAAGAAGAACAAGATGAGTCTAATCTGAATGACGCGCTTGACAGGAGGCCAAATCTTTTCAATTATTTAAGACGGCAGGATATTTTTTAAGTTATTCATGGTATGTTAATTATACAGTGAAAGCTCCGCTCTAATAAGCGGACATCTCCTTTAAGCGGACACATTCTTGGGAACGAACAATTTTTGGTTTTTTTTCCATACAAAATGCTCTCTCATACACGGACTTTCGGATAAACGGACGCGAACACTAAAACATGTCTAACTTTTTTTTTCAGTCTGATGTTAACTCTTGCGCATGTACATATGTAAATGTACACAAGTACACACGTCCATATTCAGATGCTTTCTTTTCTAAAAACTGCTTCACACTCACTACTGCTACTGCTTCAGCGGAGCGGGATATGAGATTTGTCGGCAGAAAAGAAAATGCCCTAAATTTGAATTTATATTCCATTAAATCTGTTTTTATCTATTTCTATTTTCACTGTATTTTCAAACAAAAGCTTTGAAAAAATATGTTTCATTACTTTTTTTCTTAAAATCTAGCAACAAAGATTCTTATTAAGAAAAAATATCACATGATTAATTCGTATAATCGTATACTTAAATCGTGTAATTAAAATAGGCTTTCCATTGCCTAACATGATAAATTCATTTTTTCCTTAAAAGTAAACAAAAAAATATCACAAAATGCATTTCAATGTTTCAATTTCGACCGGTAATACAGCTCCCGAGCAGAACATTTTTTCGTCCCACTGGAGCTGAAGAAGAACCAGCTTCTAGGGGTGGTGTTAGGGAATTATAGCCGGAAGCATCTGGAGATGGCACCGATTGTGAAGGCGGAGCTACTGAAGGGCTTTCCATCATCGGTGGTGAAGCAAGTGATGCAGCTGATATGGACGATGATGGTGAGGATGATAGTTCAGGTGGCGGCACGTCTACCGACACCGTCTCAAATGGCCTGAAGCCTACGTGGACGGTGTGGTCATTGGAAATGATTGGAGTGTTTCCAAAAATTTCGCCCATAAGCTCCATATGTGCTGCGGTTGTTGTCCCGCTCCGCTTTATATGCCTGGAGAAAGGTGCGCATTTTCGACTCCAAGCATACCGCTCTGAATCCTAAAAGTATGATATATTAATTAAGTTCATCGAATTTTTTGTATCTATAACCTACCGTGATCCCAAGGACACCATGTCTTCCAAAACGTTGGCGTAAGCTTGGAATGCTCGAATTCAGCTTTCCGGGCAAGATAACATGTTAAAAACCCCATTGTCTCCTCGCAGGACCATCTTCTTCTCTTTTTTCTCATTTTAATGAAAAACTATGCAGAATAATTTTACTTACGCTTGCTCCATTTTGTTTCGTCTTTTTAATGTATCCATAAAAAGGAAACGAATTTGACGTTTGCATGAAATTTCCCCAAGGATTTTTCATCAGCTCATTCACATTTCCACTTAACACCACTACGCTTGAGGTCGCGTATTTTTTAACCGACCTGGCTGAGCTCGGATTAAGAGCCGAGTTTGTGTTGTTGCTTTGCATGTATTTCGTAATTTTAGCGTGTGTTTTTTTGTAGCTCGGTTACAAAAAAATGCATAGATATATATGTAAGTATGTCTATTAAGTTTAAAATAAAGAGCTTGAGTAAGATCTATAACACTGGTAAAGTTATGAATTTCAACATTTTATTTAATATTGCATCCAAAATTACTTGTACAAGTACTATGGGAATATATTGGTCATCTAAGAGCGAGCGCCCGCTCGTGGGCGTCACCATAATATTGTTATAACTTTGGAACTACGTGCTGTTTAAACCTAAAACTTTCCCAAAAACTTCCATGGTGCTGCATTAGAACAAAAACAAAAATTCAAACTTTATAACACAACTTTTGCATTTGAAAGAACTACCTCCATATACCGAGTTTAAGTTAAAATTTCGCAAAAATTGGCGAAATCAGGTTTTTTGGATTTTTCACATGAAGGCATCAGTCATACTCGGTTAGAATTAAGTGTAAATGTATTTCTGTGTAAGCTATCGATTACAATTGGTTTCAACTGGTTACTTCGACCCAAATACCTCTTGAGATTTTTTGGGCATAATCCGCACGCCTATATTGAATAACTTGATTGAGAAAGAGTTCAAGGTGTTCGCTGAAAGCGCCGTGAATGCTTGCACACATGACCTTTACCCACACATAGTCCCTGTAAATGTAAGTTATTTTAAAGATGCCATACGTTTAATTTTTCGCGCAAGAGGTGGTCTCCTCAATCTTAACGCAAGGATTTTCCAAAAGGTTTCCTCTGAGTCTTGCCCAATTTGTAACCTAGGTGATGCTGAGAGCACAAATCATTTTATTGGTTTATGCCTGCTTTTTAAGAACATCCGCTTAAAATATTTTCGTGAAAAAGTTTTGGAAATAGCTAAGGTGATTGCCATTTTAGATGGACATGATTATAAATCACTTTATAAATATTTACTAGATGGTATTAAATACAGAGAACTTATTGTGAATATGTAGATTGTTTCTGCAGATTAAGTTATAGTGTGGCACACAACTATGGTAGTTATTGCCATATATTATTTTTGTTTATTTTTTAAACTCGTGTTACGGTTTTAGAAATGTATTAACGCTGAGTATTATAAAATAAATAAATATACTACTACTACTACTACTACTACTACTACTACTACTACTACTAGAAGTTTGGTTCAATAAGCAAGCTTTTTTTTTTTGTAAACCCGTGTTATGTAACTTTTCCTTAAAACTTTCTGTTTCGTTTACACATAGAACGTAAATCTATAAGAAGAGACAACACGTTATAATTGTAACGAGTGGGAACATCAGGAGCGTGCTTTCTCTTTTACCCAAATACGTTTTGTGATTGGATGAAAAGAGAAGGCGCGCTCCTGATGTTCACACTCGCTACAATTATAACGTGTCGTCTCCTCTTATAGATTTACGTTCTTTGGTTTACATTAGCGACACTATTAGTACATTCATTTAAATCTTCTTCAAAAAAAGGCTCAGACTGCAATTTTAAAAGTACAGGTTCAAGCTTTTTGTTAATTGTTAAAAACATACTCAAAATTCATAAACAAGTTCTTACTATCAATTCGATTCGGGATCACGGTATTGGCATCCCTAATATCTGTGGTCACAAGCAATAGCTGCCTAAGTCGACTTAAGAAAGAATGGAGTTGTATATGCTATCGAATTCTTCAACCACTATTCCATGCGTATGTGAAGTCCCCATCTCGCCAGCTAGGCTATTTAAAAAGTTATAGGCGAAAATATTTTAGTTTCCCCATAAGGCTTACAAATCTGTGTTTAAGAAACGTGGTTTAATCCAAACTTTACTGACTTTTATTATGGTATCCCACATTTTAATGTTATACGCCACTACAGATCAACCAAAAAAGGAGGGCTGTTGCCATTTACTGCAAATCGACCCTAAAAATTAAATTTCTAACTGTATAAAATGATTCTGATAAGGAATTCATCATTGCGAAAATATCAGATAATGTCAAAAAAATACTAGTGTCCTGTGTATATAATCCTAATAGGTGTTGCATGTTAGACTCGTTTTTTATTGAGTTATCTATGTTCTTGATTGAGTATGAGCGTTATGTTATATGCGGTGACTTCAATGTAAACCTTCTTTTAGGAGATTGCTATGCCCTTAAACTACTTGAACATGTATCTGCTGCAGGTCTTGCTGTGGTTAACAGATTAGTACCAACGAGATACGCCAACAACTCAAATCCTAGCCTGCTGGACCTCGTTATTGTCTCTAATATTGACCATATTTTAAATATTGACCAAATGTCTTTTATTTTGGACCATGACCTTATATTTTGTACATTAGATGTGTTGTTTAACAGTCCCGCTGATAGTGTTACTTTTATATATCGTGATTTGAAGTCTGTTAATGTTAGTAATCTGCATGTCGATTAGTTAAATGTTAACTGGAATAACTGTTGGTTCATTGAGAGTTTAGATGCAAAACTTGACTTCCTAAATAAAAATCTGACAATACTATTCGACGACCATGTCCCGCTTCGTACCGCTCGGGCCATAAACAGCGCTTGCCCTTGGTACAATACAAGAGTTAGCTCAGCTATAAAAGCACGTAATAAGCTTTATAGTAAATGGAGGAGAACCAGAACTGACTTTGCTTGGACACAGTACAAATCTACCAGAAATAAAGCTACTGCCATTATAAGAAATGCAAAGCGATTCTATTGTAATTCTAAACTACCTTCAAGAGATTTATGGCGCAATTTAAAAACCTTGAATGTACATGGAGAGCTTAGACTTGAATGTAAAATTTACCCAAATGTACTTAATAAATATTTTACTAGCGAAAGTAACAGCCATAGCGCTTCATTCCCAAATTTAGTTAACAATTTTGCTTTAGAAGAAAAATTTCAATACGATGGAGTAACAGAGGCTGATGTTTTAAGATCTCTGATGGCGATTAAGTCCAACGCAATCGGCAATGATGGGATATCATTGACGTTTGTAAAACTTGTGCTGCCATTTATTTTGGGAACTCTAACACATATCATCAATCACTGCCTCACAACGGCATATTTCGCAATAGAGTGGGAAAAGGCTTTGATTGTTCCTGTTGCTAAGAAGAATATTGACACCGATCCAAGTGACTATAGACCGATAAGCATGCTGCCAGCCTTTTTTAAAGTGTGCGAGTCCCTAATGGCAGCCCAAATCTCCTCATTTGTCCAACGAAATAATCTGTTATCTCCATTGCAGTAAGGGTTTAGTGCTAAGCATAGCTGCGCCACGGCTATTTTAAAAATAACTGATGATATTAGGGTACAGTTTGATAATGGCTATCTGACACTTCTCTGCCTTCTGGATTTTTCTAAAGCCTTTGACATGGTAAGACTTTGCAAAAAGCTTAAACATTATTTTGGATTCTCTGATAGCTCTGTAAAGCTTATGGCCAGTTACCTAGTAGGAAGAACTCAGAAGGTGACTTGCAAGGCTACCGTATTATTGTCTCCGGTGTTCCGCAAGGCTCTGTTTTCGGTCCCCTCTGGTTTAGTCTTTTTGTCAGCGATGTATTCTCTGTTTGTCAGTATGTCAATGTCCACGCTTATGCTGATGACATTCAGTTGTATTTGTCTAGTCGTGTTGGTCTTGTGGGGACTTGTGTTTTAAAATAAACAGTGATTTGTCTGCAATTTCGCAATGGGCCAATGATAATTGTCTTTGTCTGAATGCTATGTGTTGCCCATCAGTAGCAGTGTGGTACATTTGGAGAATATTCCGAAACTTACTATTGGTAATAGCGTATTAATGTTTACTGACAAGATAAACAATTTAGGCTTTGTTTTGAATTCCATGTTGACTTGTTCTGACCACATTAATAAAGTTCTTAGCAGTGTCTATGTTGTTTTGCGTAGGTTAAAAATGTCAGCTTCATTTACACAAGACAAGAAGAAAGCTTGGTGTTCAACTTATTGTGCCTCATATCACGTACTGTGAGCTTGTGTATAGCAAACTTGATTCCGTTTCGTCTCACAAGATTGATGTTTTGTTTAACAATGTTACGCGTTACGTCTATGGCCTCAAAAGATATGATCACATATCTTTGTGGAAATCTAAAATTCTCGGATGTGGTATTTTTAATTACCTTGTGGCAAGAAATTGTATATTTATGTTCATGCTCATCAAATATAAAACTCCCAAATACCTTTATGATAAACTACAATTAACTGGGTCAAGTAGACATCAAAGTCTGGTTATTCCTAAATACACCTATTTGTCTTCGTCAAGGCAATTTTTCATTAATGCTGTGAGGCCCTGGAATACCATTCCAGAATCTGTTAAAACTGCTTTGGTTGGGGGTAGCTAAAAAAAGGTAATTCACGGTTATTTTAACACGGTAAATATGATGTGATTCCGATTGAACTCTCTTCTCTTCTCGATCTCTCTGTTTTCTCATTTTTGATCTTGGATGTACCTCAAACTTTAAAATTAGTTATAACTATTTATTGTTAGATTTAAGTTTGCTTAAAATTTTAAATAAGCCTTAAATTTTATTACTTCCATCTATTAATGTATTATAAAAGACTTGAAGTCTTACGTGTACACCCTTATATCTTAAATAAATAAATAAAATAATGTACTTTGTATGCATAAAAAATTGAAAAGGGCGCTGATTCAAATGAATAAAAATCAATGTTTCTTGCTCGGTGGTCGAATTTCTTGTTTTTTTGTAAATTCAAATATTTTCGTCCAAGCGACGCGACGTTAACCTTTTTGTTCTTATTTTCTAATTTGTAGTTTAAACATTAACAGCAATTTAAATGGAAAATGATTTTTTATTTGCTGTCAATTTCCATATAACATTAAACAAATTTAAATAATTGTTCACTTAAATTGCATCCATGAAATTGGCTGTAAATTTTTCTTCGTTTGCTTAACTTTTCTACAATTCCTATCAAGCGAAAATAAAAACAAAAAATTAAGTTTCATGAACTATGAGGAAGTTTAAATCTACACTCCAGTCTCTTATGATCTCGTGAACTAAATACAACTATTTTTATTACCTCCCTTATAACGGGTGATTTTTTTGAGGTTAGGATTTTCATGCATTAGTATTTGACAGATCACGTGGGATTTCAGACATGGTGTCAAAGAGAAAGATGCTCAGTATGCTTTGAAATTTCATCATGAATAGACTTACTAACGAGCAACGCTTGCAAATCATTGAATTTTATTACCAAAATCAGTGTTCGGTTCGAAATGTGTTTCGCGCTTTACGTCCGATTTATGGTCTACATAATCGACCAAGTGAGCAAACAATTAATGCGATTGTGACCAAGTTTCGCACTCAGTTTACTTTATTGGACATTAAACCAACCACACGAATGCGTACAGTGCGTACAGAAGAGAATATTGCGTCTGTTTCTGAGAGTGTTGCTGAAGACCGTGAAATGTCGATTCGTCGCCGTTCGCAGCAATTGGGTTTGTGTTATTCGACCACATGGAAGATTTTACGCAAAGATCTTGGTGTAAAACCGTATAAAATACAGCTCGTGCAAGAACTGAAGCCGAACGATCTGCCACAACGTCGAATTTTCAGTGAATGGGCCCTAGAAAAGTTGGCAGAAAATCCGCTTTTTTATCGACAAATTTTGTTCAGCGATGAGGCTCATTTCTGGTTGAATGGCTTCGTAAATAAGCAAAATTGCCGCATTTGGAGTGAAGAGCAACCAGAAGCCGTTCAAGAACTGCCCATGCATCCCGAAAAATGCACTGTTTGGTGTGGTTTGTACGCTGGTGGAATCATTGGACCGTATTTTTTTCAAAGATGCTGTTGGACGCAACGTTACGGTGAATGGCGATCGCTATCGTTCGATGCTAACAAACTTTTTGTTGCCAAAAATGGAAGAACTGAACTTGGTTGACATGTGGTTTCAACAAGATGGCGCTACATGCCACACAGCTCGCGATTCTATGGCCATTTTGAGGGAAAACTTCGGAGAACAATTCATCTCAAGAAATGGACCGGTAAGTTGGCCACCAAGATCATGCGATTTGACGCCTTTAGACTATTTTTTGTGGGGCTACGTCAAGTCTAAAGTCTACAGAAATAAGCCAGCAACTATTCGAGCTTTGGAAGACAACATTTCCGAAGAAATTCGGGCTATTCCGGCCGAAATGCTCGAAAAAGTTGCCCAAAATTGGACTTTCCGAATGGACCACCTAAGACGCAGCCGCGGTCAACATTTAAATGAAATTATCTTCAAAAAGTAAATGTCATGGACCAATCTAACGTTTCAAATAAAGAACCGATGAGATTTTGCAAATTTTATGCGTTTTTTTTAAAAAAAAAGTTATCAAGCTCTTAAAAAATCACCCGTTATTAGTTCGGGATGTAACTATGCCATATTGATGCGCCTAAAAGATGCAGCGATTTCTATTCTCAAGTTACATACCTGATGGCAGTATGAATGGAAATTATAATAGCGAGGTTTTAGTTTTTTAAACTATAATTTTTTTGTTTTATTGAGTATGCTATTCGTTTTTTTTTCATCTTATTAGCATGATAAAAACATAGTAAGGTAAAACTGTTCCCTCAATTCGTCGGCCATGATTTTTTTTTGAAGTTTGCCAACATTTTAAAATCATATAAAATTCCTTGAGCCAACGACTACTGATCACGCAATCCGCCATTGTTGTATTTGTAAACGTCTTCTATCGCTTCGAAGTTGCTTTTTTTATCAATTTCATGTGTTTTATAAGCGATTTTCATTTTAGTTTTGATTTATTACAAATTTATGATGTAAAATGAAGTGCTTGTGATTGTAACAAGTTTGTGCATTTGTTTGATCTGGCAAAAGGCCTAAATTTGCGTGTAAAGTGGGTGCACATTTGTGGCCAGAACGTTGGCATTGAAAAATCGACCCGTGCCGATAATATGCGATTGTAAAACACTCTCAATCATGAAAACCATATTTTATGAACGTTTTTTGCTGATTGTCATCAAGTTTCACTTTGTATATTTTACAATAAATACCAATTTAGTCGCACTCAATCCCCGCGCCTTTGTCGTTTTCTTTGTTTGTTTTCATTCTTAGGGAGATGTCAAAAACGTTCAGTAATTTACTTTTTTCATTCTTTTCCGATTGCGTGATCTTGTTAGTTGGTTCATGATAAAATTGAGAGTAAAAAAAGGAATTGTTCAAAGTTTTTGTTGTTTGAGATTGAAAAGGAGAATGTGTGTGTGAGTTTGTGTGTAAAATTTTAAAAATTGAATTGAACGTCAAGAATTTGAAAAATTCCTCTCAGCGGTTCTACCTTCCTTTCTTTATACCCGAGCGCACTTGTGCACAAGTGTATATTAACTTTGTTCACATAACGGTTGTCTGTAACAGGCAAAACGAATCGAGATAAATATAGACAAATGTAAACTTAAATACTCAGAATGAATAGAGAAGTCGATTAAGCCATGTCTGTCTGTCCGTCTGTCCGTGTACACGATAAATCGAGCAAAAATTGAGATATCTTAACGAAATTTGGTATGTATGTTTCCATTTATCCAAGGTAGGTTGGTATTGAAAATGGCCGAAATCGGACTGTAACCACGCCCACTTCCCATATAATGGTAATTTTCAGAAATACGAAAACTGCGATATTTTAGTAACTACTGAAGATTATTCACTCAAAATTGATATTTACAATAAATTTTAGACGAAAAATAAGAATATTATAAATTTTTGGAAAATGGGCGTAGCCACGCCCACTTGTGGTTACATGTGTATATCTTGGTAACCGCTGCACCAATTTCTTCCAAACTTGGCACAGTTGTTGTTGTTGTTTTAAAATCGGACAATAACCACGCCCACATCCCATATAACGCTAATTTAGAGAAATACAAAATCTTCGATAAATCAGTAAATATTAAAGCTAATTTATTCAAAATTGATGCTTCCAACAATCCTTTACCAAGAAATACGTTTATGATAAAATTTTAGAAAATGGGCGTAGCACGGCCAATTATGATCACATATGGGCAAATCTAAAAATAGGTAACTTTCAAAAAAAAAATTTAATTTTTTAAATTTGTGAGCACACCCATGTTTTAAATATCATTTTATTCGTAATCTCTTAATAAATCGATTAAAATAAGTGTAATTCATTTTCATCCAGTGCTTCAAAAGTTAGACGAGGAATAAACATGAAATAGAAAACAAAAGAATAAGCTGGGTTCAAATTACGCTGTTCAAGTTGTAAACTTTGAGCAAAGAATTTGAAAGTTGACCTCACTTAATTGGGACGTTCTAAATTCAATGGGATGCCCATTTTACCAGATTGGCTCCGGTTTTCGAGATAACGGTAATTGAAAATTTGATTAAATTTTAATTATTTTATAAATAACTCCCTCAGTTTTTAAGTTATTTTACTAAAATTTTGAGCATAACAGTTTTTTAATATTACCTTAATTATTCCTTAAAATTATCGAAATTGGTTCACATTAACATATAGCTCCAATACAGAGGGCCAAAAAGATCGATACCAACGTACGTAAATGGACGTTCAAAACTCGACAGTCTTGCTGGCGGTAAAGAAGCCATTTGTGGTGAACGAGGCACTGCTGCTTCGTTCTTGCAGTACTGGCATCTGCTTCGGACGCCTTTGTAGAGAGCCCTTAACCTAGGGATGTAAAAATATGATTTAATTCTACAAATCACTGTTTCATGCAAACAATGGTGAGCATTTTCATGATAATATCGAACCACAAGGAATGTAATATAATGGCTGTGGGGTAAAATTGTTGCCAGGCAGATATTAAATTGCTTTAGCTTACTACTTTTGTCGATCTGTTTACAATTTTTTAGATACCAAATCTCCTCAGCAAACTCGCTCAGTTGGGCGTATTTGAATAAGATGTTTTTAGATTTCTGGATGCATTCGAATTGGACGTCTTCTGGTGCTTTGCTGTTATGAGTCGCGGCCTTTAACTTTTCCATATATAATAGAAACTGCGCCAGAGCCCTATAAAGTCGTCTCCAACACGAAAAATATTCGACGTTCATAGAGAAACATTTCGGCGAGCTGATGTGTAACAGCCGATTACGTACTTCTTCGTCATCGGCGCTCTCCAAGTGTAAACATTTTGGCCATTCAAACGTCTCGAATTTCAGAAATTCTGGTCCTCTCGTCCACATGTTGTCATCTGTTGTTGCGTTAGTTGACTCCAGTATTTCGCCAACTCTATGCATCACGAACGCCTTGAAGTTTTTCGGATCCATGGACAACCATTTTAACACTGTCTTGGAATCGGACCAGAATAAGCTGTCGGTACAATGAAGCCGTGTCGCGTTTCTAATTTTCGCAGCCAAGCGCGTACCAATTAACGCCGCTTGCAACTCTAAGCGAGGGATTGATATCGGCTTTAGAGGGGTCACCTTGGACTTAGCTGCTACAATTGATACATCGACGTCGCTATTATATTGGATACGAAAATAGCATACCGCAGCGTACGCATTTTCGCCTGCGTCAACAAACGTATGCAACTGGACGGTCGACGCCATTTTTAGCAGCCTAGAATAGCATCTGGGGATGACGGTAGACGATATTTTATGCAGATTCGAAAGCCTGAACGCCATTTTACGCGTAGCTCCCCGCTGAGTTCGTCGTCCCACTTCATTCCTGAGTGCCAAATATCTTGCACTTGCAGAACTTCTCTTTTGGTAGGGACCACGTTCGTTTTGAAAACATCTCTTCTGAGCCTCGAGAATCTGCAATTGTACTGAAAAACGTCATTATTGGATTCCTAATACATACCGAAAATTTTTTCTGTAGCTCCAAACAACTTTTCCGCTGCAGATCCATCATCACACAATTCTTGTCTTACAAGAGGGGAGTTTGTTGCCCAATTTCTCATATGAAAGCCGCCAGAAGCGTGGATTCTTTTAACTGTCATTGCCAATTCAATCGCCTCTGCTTCGGTGTCCACACTATCGATCAAATCGTCCATATAGTGATAGCTCTCCACTGCTTTCACCGCGCGTGGATACACACTACGAAATTCCTCTGCATTCTTGTTACGGACAAAATGAGCCATGCAGGGCGCACAGCTTATGCCAAAGGTTAGGGCCTTTATAACATACGCACACGGCTTATATTTACCGCCCTCGTTTTCGAACCACAAAAATCGCTGAGCGTGGATGTCTTCATCTCTTACATTTATGCGGTGAAACATTTCGGCTATGTCGCCGCAAATCGCTATTTGTCCTACGCGAAACTCAATCAGAATATTAAAGAGTGGCGTCAATAAATCAGGACCCCTAACTAAAAAGTCGTTAAGAGACTTATGTGACTTTGCCGCCGCGTCCCAGACTAGGCGCACTTTACCGTGTTTGTTCGGATTGAGAGCAACGAAGACTGGAAGATACCATGTCCGGCCCTTAAACGAAAACATTTCTGAATCCAACAAATTGCGCACATAGCCCTTAGAAATTAGTTTGTCAATTTCCCCTTGTATTTTTTGCTGTAACTGGGGGTTCTTGTGGAACTTTCTTTGAAGACACTTTCGGCGATTATATGCGACTTCGTAACTTTCGGCCAATTGCACCACTTCGTTCTTCCAGAGCAAACCGACTTCGAACCGTTGATCTATTTTTACAGCTGTACTTTGGAGAACCTTCATGGCCTTTATCGCCAGATAAAATTTTCTTCTCTTGAGACACTTCCAGGGCGAAATAGTCCTTCACTTCATCGTGTAGCACTTTGTAGCGTTTTTCGCACTCACACGTATGAATATTTAATGAAACGGATGATCGGGTAATTTTTCCACCGCCCTGCAGAGTCCAGCCAAGGCGAGTTTTAGTTGTAATTGGCTGACCGCGCCCACCTTCTCGTATCTTCAGTGGGACTGCCGCTCTCCAATTGTTGAGGCCAATTAAAATCATCGGCTTGGCGTTGGCATATGACTGCACTGGCAAGCCTTTGAGATATGGGTTGGCCTTGGCGATATTATCCAAATTCAAGGACTGTGAGGGCAGACCAAGGTTATGGACGGTACGAACGTCGTATATAGTGTAACGGGATTCACCTTTAACACTGGATAATTCTAAGTTAATCTTCACCGATTCGTCTTCAGAGCGTGTAGTATCTCCTGTCCATCGAAGCTCTAGTTGTTCATGTTTGCCTTTTAGCCCCAACTTATTGACAAACGTCTGTTCAATTAGAGTCACTGACGAGCCTTCGTCCAAAAACGCATATGTGTCGACAGAGGAGCCATTACAATAAACTCTGATCGGAAAAATTCTGAAGCACGACCCGTCTTCATGAGCATTCACAATTTCTCTTCGTTCAGGTAATAAATTTATGTTTTTGTGTAGCAATGGGTGGTGCTTTGCTGTACAGCCATTAATATCGCACTGTTTATTGGAAAAGCACTTACGCTGATGAAGATTTAGGCACGGGCGGCACAATTTGCTTTCCTCACCAAACTCCACTTGTCGTCTAAATTCAGTGACTGGAACTCACCACAAGTTTGCATTTTATGAGTTTCGCTCTTACACGCAAAACAAGTTGGCTTTACAGTGTCATTTTGTTGATGCGTGTTTACCGACGCACTTTTCTTACACATCACAGTTGACACGACTTGACTGGCTGCAGCAGCTATGGCATATATCCAGTCGCTGAACGCTTTCACTATAGGGACTCTAACATCTTTCGGGTGCATAGCCCAATTAAGTTTGTGGCTATTTGGCAATTTATCCACCAAAGTTTTCACGAGCAAAGGGTTATTTAAGTAAGTCGGCATATTACACGCCTCCATCGTAGAGCAAATATTTCGGATAATTAAAGCGTATTCGATAATACCATCTAGCTTGTCTTTTAAAGACGGAATTTTTGTTGCTTTCTCTATCATGCTGTCAAGTATATGCTCTGATCGACCGAAACACATTTCCAAAGTTTGAATTATTCCGCCGACTATCGATGGAATTAGTAATTTGCTTTTCACCAGTTCCTTAGCGCGACCACGGAGACACGATTGTAGACGCATTAAGTTTTCACCGTCACTGTAACCAGTCAACTCTGTTCTATTCCTGTAGTTGCTGATGAAAAACGGCCAGTCTTCTGGGTTGCCGTCAAATTTTGGTAGTTCTTTAGGTATTGCCTGTCTGGCAGCAATCTGTGCGGCTGTTGGCTGAAGCGATGAAAAGGTATTGGAAATGGAACACGAAAGTCGTGCTGGATCACCTTGAGAAAGAATCCTATATTTTCTTTCCAAATACTGGCGTTGGAGCTCTTTTTCTTCTTCCAACATTTGCAGCTGCAACTGTGTTTGAGAGGACAAGTTCGGTGCACTTGTTTTATCAAATTGACGTTGCGCATATTCGTTGTTTTGCTTGTCGGCTGGTAGAGCCACTTTTGGTGGTACTGCCGTCTTTTGAGACATTTTTGCAGCATTCGTTGCATTGCTGGGGCCATGATTATTTAACCATGGTTGAGATGCTTTTTTGTATGCAGCTTTGTCATGGCCGGCTTCCTTTGGATTCGTTGGTGGTGGTGACGATGTAACTTGCGTTCCGGCGGAGATCACCGGTTGTGGCGGCAATAGCTGCGTAGCTTTCGGCATGTTGGTTGGTGCCGTGGGTGGTTCATGACAATATGAACAACTCCAGCTTACATTAGCGACGTTAGAGTCTACCGCGACACACTCGAAATGGTACCACTTATCGCAGGAGTCACATTGCACCATATGATGGTGTGTTTTGATTCGCATTTGTTGCAGTTAAAATCTGTTTCTGACATTATTTTGTCCAAATTTCAAACACGATAAATTTTGCTTTAGTGGAACGCGATTTATTAATTTTTTCACCACTACGAATGCCTTCAATTTACTCGATAGAGCGTGAATATTGTTTTAAAGATTTTTGGATTTCAGCTAAAATCAAACACGAAAACTTTTAAGAGCGATCGATTTATTTCCAAATAATGCAAATGATGATGCTTTAAAACAATATGTTTTCCTGCTGCTTGACAAAACCAACTGCCACTTATTTCTAGTTTGCAATGTCCTTTTAAGCGAAATAGTGTCACCAGATAGCACCGTTATTAGAAACAAGAAATAGTAATAATATGAACATGCATATGCATTCACTGACCACATAGATCAAGTGTAAGTATTCAATTATGTATTGCGAAAGCGAAAATAGAATAGATAGATAATAACTAATATAGATACATAATACAGTGGCGGCGCACAGTGCCGCGACTCCATACAAATGATGGACAAAAATAGAAGGAGTGGTCAGAATTGGCTGAAACTTCACACCTAGAAGTATTATGCCCCTCTAATTTCAAAAATGAAATCGGTTTCTCTGTACCGGTTACTCATTTCGAGAAAACCGAGTTTTTCTTGCATTTTTATATGAAAATAGTCATTGTGGACATGTGTTTATATAAGTAGAAGGAGGCATCAGAATGGGCTGAAACTTTACACCTGAAAGGACTATATCACGGCAATTTAAGAAAAAAAAAACGTTTTTCAGCATCTGTTACCATTTAATTAAAAAAAAATTTTTTTTACAATTTTATAAAAAGGTAAAATAACTCATAATCATCGTAGACATATGTTTATAAAAACCTAAATAGTATTCAGAACTTGTTGAAACTTTACACCTAAAAGGACTAAGCCATGCTTATTTCAAAAATGAAATCGATTTTTCGGTACCGGGTACCCATTAAAAAAAAAAAGATTTTTTTTTACATTACTATATGAAAGACAAATAAGGCATAATCATTGCTGATTGTGGTGTTTACGAAAACAGGAAGGAGTCGTCAGAATTTATAGAAACTTTACATCTGAAGTGTCTATATTACTCTAATTTTAAGAAAGTAATCGGTTTTTTTGTAACGGGTACCCATTAAAAAAACACCGAGTTTTTGCACATGATTATTTAAAAATGAAATTGGCATATCATTGTTGCTAAGTGTTCAGAAAAATAGTCTTAATAGTCAAAATTCGTCTAAACTTTACTTCCTAAGTGAATACATTATGGTAATTTGAAAAATTAAGTCGGTTTTCCTTACATGTTAACCTTTAGAAAAAAAAATTCTTTTGATTTCATTTAAAATAAAGCATAATCACTGTTAAGTAAGTAAGTAATAATAGCTGTTATATGGTAATAACATATAATATGTTAATAAAAACCGAACTAGTTGTTATAATCACTCAGTTTCAGAGTCCTCAGAAGAGGAGGAAGTGATCACTGATTCAAATGATTCCAACACTAGTTGTAAAACGTTGAAATTTTTGCACAGGTAATGTAATTAGTTAGGTGAACAAAATTATAAAAAGACTCAATCAAAAAAAAAAAAATATAAAAAAATTGGACCTCCCTGATGTGCATACATTTGTACTATCATTTTCGCAAGCTGTTTTTGTTTGCTGCTTAAGCAAAATAGTACTCTTTATGCAGATGAAGAGTAATAGGTATGTTATTTATTTTTATTTTCTTTTTGTTCGCCTTTCGTCTAATCATTGGGCGCTGTAAGGTGTCTCGATTGCATTTATTTCCTTACCCGAATTGGTTAACATATTATTTGTAAACTGGTGTCATTGCTCTATATATATACATATATGTATATATATATATATGTAAATCTTCGTATACCTTTGTTTTTGGCTCCCATACCGTGATGCATATTTAAGTATTTTAATTAGCTGATAATTTTTTTCATTTCAAAGCACCCTGTACCTCTTAACTTTTTTTTTTGGCACTTTTAGCTTTAATTCAACACCTTATTTTTGAAAAGCGAACCAAAAATTTAGATCTTAGGGCATTCAGAAAAAGTATTGTAAATATAGATCAGCTAAAATAATACCAAAAAAAGGCATTTAGTCACTTTTTCAAAATTGAAAATTTTCAAATATTGGAAAAAGTTGGAAGAGATTTCGATTGTTTCTGTTAGTAGAAGGTCCAAATTACCATAACCAAAAAAAAAATTTCACGAACTTTCAAGATGTTTTTTTTTTTTTGTCTCCAAAGTTTACCAATTTTCGGATTTTAGTATGTTTAATCATATATTTATTTATTAATAAAAAAAAAATATTTGTATAAATTTTTTTTCCATGAACCATACAATTTTTGGTTTGTCGCATATATCCTTATCAAAGTGCAAAAGTTTATCTTGCTAGGAATAAAAATGTATTTTTAACAAATTTTTAACTGCGACCACTTTTATTTGCGAATCGCCGAAATGAAATGGTATGTAGAAAATAGGTGTACTTTGAGGGGGTGTGTGAGGCTGAAAGTTGTTTTTATCACAAAATAACTTATGAACTTCTCTTAGTTGGAGATTTAGCTGTAACTTGACATCAAAACATCTAAGTTTCAAGACAGTCGATTTTTGTATTTTTGTCCACCTTCGCGGCACTGTGCGGCGGTAACAGTATCAAATTATTCGTAATTGTTTGTAGAATACAATACCTACTTAAAAAGTTCTTAAAATTAAATGCTTAAAAACCTATACGCGATAAACGGAAAATTTTGAAAATTGTGAAATGTAGAGTTACCGACTTTGAGTTACTCGCCATTTACTACACATGAAGTGTACACATAAGTGCTAAATGCCCATTTAATTTCAACTCAGAATATGGTGTGCTTCAAAAGTTATGACATAATTAATTGTGCCCCTGTAGAAGATGCTCAATAATAAAATTAATATAGTAAAATTTAAATTTTATATTTTTTAAGTTTAAATATTGAAAGTTTGAACAACAATGAAAATTTTCTGTTTGATTGACAAACCACAAAAATCACATAAATCTAAAATTTCCAAAATTACAAAGTTGAAATGAACACAGTACAATAAAAGGTAATAACACAAATACAAACCCTACAATACTCCCCCTTCCAGAGAATTAATGTTAATTAAATTAAAAGTAACTCGTTTCTTATTTGATGTTGTGTTATTCATTGTATTAGTGTTTGTTTCTGGTATTAGTTCTGTTTCAATGATTGCTGGTTTTAGTCTGTCTATCGGAATTGTTTTAACCTCATTATCTACTTCAAGTTTGAAATATTTTTTTGTTTTTTTTTTCAACAACCTTATAAGGTCCTTCGTATGGTTGTTGCAATGATCTTTTATTAATAACACGCATAAAAACAAATTTACAAGTCTCCAAATCCTTTGGTATGATTATGCCTTAAATTTGATTTAACAATTTTAAAATGTTCCCGTGAATTGCCTAAAACTTCAGTTGGGGAAAAATTTTCTTCAGATGGAACCACAAGTTCACCGGGTAGGCGTAAATTTTGCCCAAAAACCATCTCAGATGATGTGGCTGAAATACTTTCTTTATACATCGATCGTAAACCCAAAGTATTATCGGCAGCTCATCATACCAATTGTTGGTTCCATTTCTAGCCATTATCGTAGCTTTTAACTGTCTGTGAAACCGTTCTACCATATCATTCCCTTGAGGATGATATGCAGAAGTTGTAACGTGATCACTACCAAGCAATTTTGTTAGTTCCGAAAACAATTTTGACATAAACTAAGTACCCTGATCTGTAGTGATTTTTAACGGTACCCCAAAACGTGAAACATATTCTCTAAAAAATTTATTTGCAACCACTGCCGCTGAAATGTCCTTTAATACGTATGCCTCGGGCCAACGCGTGAACCTGTCAACTATTTTAAACATGTAACGATGTCCTTTCGATACAGGAAGAGGTCCAACAATATCTAAATGAATATGATCAAATCTACTTTTGGGAATCGAAATTTTAATTACTGGAGATTTAGTGTGACGATTAACCTTCGATATTTGACAATTTATACATTCTTTTGACCAAATATTAATTTCTTTGTGCATTTTTGGCCAATAGTACTTTTTAATAATTAGACGACGTGTAGCTTTTGTACCAGGATGTGTAATGTCATGTAACATATTAAACACTGTCTTGCGTAAACAATTTGGAACAAATGGCCTAGGATTCTCACCTGTCATTTCACACCAAATATTAAAATTTAAAAGTGGGATTTGAATTAATTTAAGGTTATGTGATGTGTCTCCAGATTTTAATGTGTTTAGTTCCTTGTCCTGTTCTTGTTCATTTTGTAAAACTTTGAAATTCAGTGCTGTACCCTTAATTGCATCAACTTCGAAAGCTCGAGATAATGTGTCAGCTATAATGTTCTCCTGTCCTTTAGTATATCGTATGTCATTAGTAAATTGTGCAATGAATTCCATATGTCTAGTTTGTCTCGGACTACGTTCGGTTTGTGAACTCAAAGCATATATCAAAGGCTTGTGATCTATAAAAACTGTAAATTGTCGTCCTTCTAAAACAATGATGGGCAAAACGCTACTCGCGAGTATCGTCTGCGTCGCAGCGCTTATACGTATACAGAAACGACGCACAGTGTATCATTTCCATATTCTAGAGAAGATTAATTCCATTATTTTGTGTCGCCAAATTTGAAAACAACGTCAAGAATGTTTTTAGAAATGCCTGATAAATACGAAACAATGACAACTAAACAATTTTAATCAAAGAGTATGGCGTGACGGGGTTTGATTTGGAAAATTACCGAGCACAATAATATTTAAACTTTTATATTTGAAACCGAATCTCAATGTTTATTTTGTCGGTGTTATGTGATTTATGCAACAATTACTAAAATATCATTTTGGTCTTATTTGCTTGGGTATGTTCTTTTTAATGAATATACATTTTTGGGATTTTAGTAGGACTGAGAATTCCATGTTAAAGTAAAACGATGTTAACTTAAATTTATTTTTAGCAATTTATTAATTTCATTAGACCAGAAAACTCGTTATCCGCCACTATTCGATAAAGTTTGTATCTCAGTTTATTTGCCACTCATCTTAGACTTTAAACAACATAATTTTAGCTGCTGGAAAGTGCAGGTTTTGATGTAATTTTCGTTTTTCTGGCCTACTGGGTATTTCATTTTATCGAGTAATTCATTTGCATTTTATCTCGACCGAGACAAATTCTTATATTTTCGTTTTGAATAGAGAAAGCCTGATTCATTACCTTTCCATGGTATCCCATTTTTGTAAATAGAGTAAGAAATATTGAACTTATAACGGAATTTTGTTGACCCAACTTGACTTTTTTATCGATATTTTGCACGCCCATAATTAAAAAAAATTTATATTTATTTTTAAGTCCATTTTTGTCAGTTTATAATATCTTGTTATAGGGAAATTCTAAATATCAATTTTGGGCATTTTATCGTTTGTAGTTAGTTAAATATTTCAGTTTTTGCATTTTTAAAAATTGCAGTTATATAATAGGGTGGCATGACAGTAACTATTAGTTACCAATTTTTTGTAAAAAGCTTCGCCTATCTTATGACGTACCTTGGGCAAAATTTCATTAATATATCTTCAATAGATTTCGAATTACAGAATTAAAAGCAGCTAGATGGGTCAAATCTTACACTGTGCGACGCAGCGAATTTCAATTCAGTCTGCTTTCAGATTTCATGAGAGTAACACTACGCTTCGCCGTTGAATATTTTTATTCGTAATTTTAGCGCGTGGTTGCCACCTATATATGTAACAATGCCCAAAATGTCTGAGTAAGAGTGCCAATTACAGTTTTTGGTTTTAAAAAATGCTAATAATGCCCAATGCTTGTTATGTGGTAATACGACTAC
>NW_023458571.1:1010829-1016938 GCF_013731165.1 Rhagoletis pomonella | reverse complement strand
ATTTGTGTTATTTCACATTCAATTGGGAAATAACACAAATTTGCCTTTTTTTTTGGAAAAGAACTTTGTTTAATACAAAAATAAAATTAAACAAAAAATGCGATATAATTCATAAAGCGTCTTTAATAACTGCTCGTCAAGTTGGACACAGCGCTTTTGTATGAATTTTATCTGAATGCTCTTTAATATTTGAAACATTGCTGGAAAACCTTAAAATGATTGCATTAAACCATGGCGCAATAAATAGGTGAAGTAATAAAACAACTTCTTTTTATTACAAGCTTTTATTTAACTTGCTCATCCCGCGGAAATTTCCAATCGATTTTAAACTAACTTCCGGACAAGTTAGGCTAACAGTGCGTAAGTTGCCAAAGAACGTAAAAACGCTACACGTTTTTTATACCTGCTGGCGCTAGTAGATAAATAAGTATAGTTTCAGGCGCTAGTGTGTTGAATTTATTGTGAATTCTTTGGTAAGAGCAATACCGGAAATAAGCTTCAACTGTGTTTAACATGGCCAAACTGTTAAGCTGTAAGCACTTCTATTAAGAATTACATTATTTGGTTTCCCCACACAGGGATTTAGTGAAATACTGAGATACGATAAAAGCCACACCTAATCAGTGTCCAGATTGGGCGATTTTTTTTTTTATATTTGCGCGTTGGACGAGTGGGCGAGTGGACGAGTGGGCGAGTGGGCGAGTGGACGAGTCGTCTAGTGGACGAGTGGGCGAGTAGGCGAGTGGGCAAGTGGACGAGTGGGCGAGTGGACGAGTGGGTGAGTGGACGAGTGGGCGAGTGGTCGAGTGGGCGAGTGGACGAGTGGGCGAGTGGACGAGTGGGTCTTGATATCTAACCCACTAGAAAGAGCAAAGTGTAAAATCTAAAACGTCACACCTGGGCCCTATTGCACCAACGACTTATCACTTATCACTTTACAACTTTTGGATAAGCCTTTTTTTTGAAAAGTAAAGTTGATAAGTGTTGCACTTTTTACTTATCAAAAAAAACTTATCAACTTATCAAAAATTGAGTAACTGACAAGCATTTTGGATATGCTTTTAAAAAAGAGAACTTTTCCAATAATGTGCTTAGCTAAAATGATTACCATTTCTCAGTGGAAAACGAAGGCTTAGCATGCCCATGTGCGATTTGATAAACATTTTCAATTTCTCTTTTTTTCTTACCATGTCGCGCGCACAAAGCAAAGCCAATAAATTGGCTGTGTTAAAAATTATTAAGGAAAAAAAAGTAAGTAATTCTTGTCTATCATATGAATGTTTATTTGAATAACGATATTTTTCTACATTTTAGGATTATTTATTTGGATCTTTCCAAAATAATGCAGTAACAAAAACACAAAAACAGGATGCTTGGACTGAAGTTCTGAAGAGGGCTCAATCCCTCGGGTTAGCTACTGCTAACCGCGAGTGGACTTATGCCAGAGACCACTTATTTGGTCTTTGGAAGAGTCGGACCTTGGTAATTTTGTTAGATAAATTAAATACTTTACAATCAAAGGTAGACACTACCACAAACAAACGTGAGCTAAATGTGAGAATGTGTTGGTGTAACTAATTCATTTTGCATGCTGTCGTGTTCTCATCGTTACGCTCTTGCCTATATACGTACACGGGATGTTAAGGCTCTTTAAGCAGCTGCTCACTCTTTGCCCATGTCTGTTTACAACCAACTAATTTTTAGTTTGAAAAGAGACAGCTACGCATTCCAAAAACAAACTATAACAACAAAGCTAACCAATAACAACAATTCTTTCTTTGTGTACATGTCGTTTTGCTTAAGAATTTCTGTAAAACAGTTATTATACAGGGTCCGAACAGTAATATTAAAAAAATCTCTTTATTTCAGGCTAAAAGAGACAATGCCAAGAGTACAGGCACTGCGGGTGGCAAAAATGCCAAATTAGATGAAGTCGATAATTGTATCCTCGACATTTTGGGTAACGAGTCGACGGTTGTGCAGGGTCTCGGCCAGCCCGAAAGTGATGGAGTGTCCTCCAATTTGGACTCTACATTGGAGAACAGAGAACCCCAGAGAGCAACCTCGAGCAACAAAGACAACCCCAAGAAACGAAAAGTGCATACATGTGAAGAACTAAAGGTTCAATTATTGGAGAGTGAGCTGTACAAAAATAAATTAAAAATATTGCTGTTAGAAAAAAAGTTAGGATTGAAAAGATCGAAATTCACAGAGGATTAGAGGAGGAATCGAATAATGACAATTCTGACACTACTCACATGCCTTTACTGAGTCCGATACATTCCACCCGAATTCTTGATATTGGGGATTATTAATATGTACATACATATGTATGTACATATGTACACTGGCAATCAAGAGTGAGTGCATGGTGATTTTTGTTAAATATGTGCAATGGTTTTCAAGTTAAAATTTTTTTGTTATTTTTTTATAAAACTATGGTTCATGCTTTAACCAAAACGACATAAGTCAAACTTTCAAACTTTATACAGAATTTAGGAAAATTCAACACCATGCACTCACTTTTGATCGCCAGTGTATGTATGTATATATTTTTCTTATACTCAAGTTGAATTCGTTTAAGTTTTAGTTTTATATGTTCGTAATCTATATACATATGTAGATATGTTTATGAAATAAAGTTGATTTAAGATTGACAATAAATTCTAAGAAGAAAAAAACTATTCATTAAAATAATTTAGCAGTCTTCTGAGCCTTTCAGAATTATTTTGTGATTCCGTGTTTTCGGTGAAAAGTTCTGAAGAGTCGTTTTCATTTGAATCATCGAGAATTCCTTCGTCATAATCTACATCACTTTGTGAATCCAGTCGACAAATGTTGTGAAAAATGCAGCACATTATTGTTATCTTCGCTGCTTCTGATGGTTGTACCCGTAAATGATTTAAGCAAGGAAACTTTTCTTTAATGATGCCTGTAAAAATAGCTTCTTTTATAAAAATCTTAATTGGCATATGTCTATAATTCGTACCAAAACAATTTTCAATAATCCTCCTTGTTTTTTTATGCGCTCTATTAAAAAGTTGTTCTTGTGGAGACGTAGGATTGCTGCGTAATGGAGGAATTAGACAATCGAATAAAGGATAGGCACTGTCTCCTAAAAGCACGGCATCAGGGAATGGACGGAATCCATTTTCAAATCTGTGGAATAACCCAGAATTTCGCAAAACTCTGGCATCGTGCACACTCCCTGGCCAATTACAGTTTACTGCATAAATTTCAAAATTAGGTCCACAAACCATCATTGCATTAATTGAATGGTTTCCGTACCGGTTAACAAATTGGTACTCATTAACCTTAGGGGCGTCTATGTTTATCATTGTTCCATCAATGCACCCTGCGACTTGTGGAAATCCACCAATGTTGAAAAATTGTGTGGCAATATTTTGCGTAAATTCCGGCCAACAAATAGTTTCATCCATCAATTTGTTTATCACGGCATTTGCTACTCGATGGATTACCCTACATACCGTTGATTTGTGGACCCCATGCATTTGACCAATTCCATGATATTGGCTACCATTACCTAACCAGTGCAGAGTCGTTAATAATTGCTGTAGCGGACTTAAGCAATTATTACGCTCACTGTTATATTGTAGGTCTGCTCCAATTTTTAATAAAATTTTTTCAATTTGGCTACGAGATAGCCGAAAATTTTCTCGCACGCCAATATCTAAACCGTAGTTGATTCGTTCTTTTATGACACGCCTTATTTGCGGATTTTCGTCCTCTAATAAATTTAATAGTTCGAATCTAAGCATTTTTTGTGTAAATATTTTATCGAAGCACGTGTTAAAGCACTGATTATTTCATTCAGACTGAATAAATGTAACTTATCACTGGTATGATAGGTAAAATTATTTTTAGCAAAATAATGCTAAAGTTAGCAAAATTAAAGATGATAACTGATAAAAAAAAATATTTTGGTGCAACGAAATGCTAATAAATTTTGATAATTTGCATAACTTATAACTTATCCGCTAAGATCTTTTCGCTAAGCATTTCAAATTTTGGTGCAACTCTTATATATGATTTTGAGTGATATTTTACTTATCAATACTCATTTGAGTAACTTTTCCTTATCATGTTGGTGAAACACAAAACTTTGCGTAAGTTCGATAATTTGCTAAAATGCTAATGATAATTCGTTGGTGCAATAGGGCCCTGATCCCTCGAAACCTTCCACAAACCTCTGGGGAACCATTGGAAAATGGTCTAAAACTAGCATATTGACAACGGAAATGTAAACTCGATAAACAGTATTTTTGTGCAGAACACCTTTCTATTGCCAAAGGTATTCAACATTTATTGTGCATGTAACCCCGGCTACGCCATCGACAGTATATTTTCGGAGAATTAGATATGCAATTTTATTTACTTAACGTACGTTCAACAGGATAGGCTGAGTTTTTTAGAAATTATAACGAAATTGTTACGCTATTGGATTCGGTAATTAGTTAGCAAAAAATTAGTTAAAAATCATCTTATCGTATTTTTCATACCAAAAAAAATTTTTACGAAAATTTTGTTTATTTTAAAGATTTTTTAAATTTTTTTTAACTGGAAAGTATTCCTCGATCCAAAAATTTTGCGCACAAGAAGATTTTTTTTTGATAATTGTAACATAGTTATGGCCATGCCGGAAGAAAATAAGCAGGAAAAAATCCATTTTAAGCGCTTAGATAAGCACTAAAACATTGGTAAATATGCTTGCAAATATGCTCGCAAAACAACAAAATTTAAGTACAGTTTAATGTTTTGTTTATTATTCAGTTTATTTCAAGTATTGAAAAATTACAATGTACAATCAAGTGTTGCTTGATATTCTCGAATAATAGAGATCAGCGCTGGTCGTTTTATTATTTTTTAAATATTCGTTATTCTCCATTTGAGATAATTTTTAATGTCTTCAATAACACCAATGCCTTCCCGTAGAGACAAACCATTGGTTTTAAATTTTTGTATCCGAGCAGAAATGCAATTGAAGTTGCGGGTTAATAAACCAAATCAGTTTTAGTTTATTATTTGTAAACATTTCTTTGGTTCGACAAATATAAAAAACGCCCAAGAAATTTTTTTTGAGCCAAGTTTTCTTAAGCAGTACGAAGTTCTTAATAAATTCGCTATGTTTCTACTATGGTAAAATATGTAAACCTGTAAAATATCAGATGTCAAAACTCCTTGGATACTACTCACACACACGAATTTAGAGCAACTTATTTCTTGGCCGTTTTCTTAAAAGGTTCATACCTAGCTCTATACATTGAAACAAACAAAATAAGCATGACCCTTAAAATTAAGCTTGGAAACCCTGAATAAGCAATATAAGCAATTCCAAGCAAAAGCTTCAACTTTTCGGCCCTGGTTATGACCAATTCCGCTAGCGAAATTGTTACGCTAGCAGACATAGGGTTAACGGCATAACGGCATTGGTTAGAAATTATTAGATTTGGTAACTAGTTAGCAAAAAATTAGTTAAAAATTTTCTTATCGTATTTTTCTTACTGAACTTTCGTGAAAATTTTGTTTATTTTGAAGATTTTCTTTTTAATTATTTTATTTATCTACTGGAAAGTATTGCCCGAGCCAATTCGGAAATTTCCAATCGATTTTAAACTAACTTCCTGACAAGGTACAGTCAGCATAGTTCCAATCACGATGACAATGCAATTCAAAATATAAATGAATTCCGTAAATGGTCCAGGGGTCTTGATACAAAGGAGGTCAAAACATAGTAAAATTTATGGCTGACAGAGCGTTATTTGCCAAAGAACATAAAAACGCTATAACTTTGCTAAAGCTGCCGGCGGTAGTAAATAATAAGTATAGTTTCAGGCGCTAGTAAGAGAAATACCAGAATTTAGCTTCAACAGTGTTTATCATTGCCAAACTGCTAAGTTTTAGGCAATTCTGTTAAGAATTACATTATTTGGTTTCCTCACACAGGGAGTTAGCGAAATACAGAGACACAAAAAAGCCACGCATAATTCACATGCATGCATCTTAAAAGTGTACATATGTATATAGGTACTTCAACTATCCCCCAGGCGAAAAAATTTCAGCTAGTACGATCAGGGCTGCGAACTATACT
>NW_023458571.1:997617-1010729 GCF_013731165.1 Rhagoletis pomonella | reverse complement strand
CAGGCGAAAAAATTTCAGCTAGTACGATCAGGGCTGCGAACTATACTTAGCTATGAAGCGCCATATTGAGGATAAAAAAGTGCCAAATGTGCCAAAAAGAAAAAAAGTGCCAAAAAAGGTGTGATTATTTTTAGTCTTTTTCATTTAGCATTAAAATTAGAAACACATTCCTAAAACAAAAGTCCAATGCAAAGTAAGATAAACCAGTTGTATACACTATAGAAAGTAGAAAATATTAGGTGACAAAAAGAAGTGCACGCAAAAGATTTCACAAAAATGTATTCAAATATTATTATTTTTCAAAAGTGCCAAATTGAAAAATTAAGTGCCATTTGAAGTAAAGTACGGCCAAAAATGGCACGGTTTGAACCAAGTTGGCAGCCCTGTGTACGATGTGTTTCTTCTGAATACTGTTAAGGCGATGTGGATAATGCTGCATAGTCGTGTGAGGTGGGATGGTAAAGGTAAACGGAAAATAATTGTCTATAATTAATGTAGAGACCTGCACTAGTGTTGTGTGAGTGTGGGAGACACAACGATTCAGAGTAACGAACATCCATATTAGTTAGTTGAATATCGAGCGTGAACCTGTAAAGTTGCACTATCAATGAACTCAATAAAATATCATATTTCCATGGTATAGCCCTACCGAGAATAATTGTATTTATTATTAAACTGTTTAGAAGTGAACAAGTAGGTGAGTTATTACAGTGGCGACGAGGATGGGATCAAATTGACCCGGAAAAAGTGTAATTCATAATGTGGAAAATTTCTGCATGCTACATTTTATAAGTGCAAAATGGCGGCCATTCGTCTTCACTACTCGTCGATGTGATTCGGCGAGTTTAAAATCCACTCGTTCGGAGCTAAATAAAGAGTACATGTTTCATTTCAGATGTAATTCAACTAGTGGCCAAGAAGGCGAGTGAAAAGTACGTAAAGGAATTGCATTAAATTGCGCATATAAACCAGAAGGTGTCGAATTCAATTTCGTTACAATCAAGGGTATTAAATACGAATGCGAGCACAATTAATTGTGCACATATGTATGTATATACATATATACAAATATGAATAACTATTCATAAACGATTGTGTTTCTGATTTCAGATCGCAGGGTGACAAATTAAATTTTGTCAAAGCCACTATAAAGGCGCTATAAAGGTGTAACAAAATCTGATTTCAGAACAAAGGGCGACGAATTCAATTTTGTCAGTGGATAACACGTAAAGTGACAAATTCAATTTTGTCAATGCCACCAGGCGATTTGGAGACGTAACAAATTCGACTAGAAACGTAGTAAAAACAAATTTTTCCACCGCTAACAGAAGTACACCAAAAGTGACAAATTAAATTTTGCCAATAATATCAAGCGTAACACAGGTACAACAACGCACTCGTAGTAGAAATGGTGATTCGTCCATTCTTGTGTGACAGCATAGATAAGGCCCTTGTTCGGTCAGAGTGGGAAAAGTGGTTTCGATCCTTCTCCTTATATCTTCAAGCCGAAGACATAAGTGATGTAGTGAAAAAGAAAAACAAATTACTGCACCTGGGGGGCCCCAACTGCAGGAAGTAGCTTTTAACATTCCTGGTGCCTTAGTCGAGGTAAGTAAGGAGGTGAATTCCTTCGAAGTATTAGTAGCCAAACTTGATGAATACTTCTCGCCAAAGCGTAATTCTACTTTCGAAAGACACCTTTTTCGAAATTTATTTGAGGGGGAAAACTTCAACAAACACTTACTACGACTCCGGCATCAAGTGTCGAAGTGCGAGTTTGGGAAAACGGCCGCAGAAATAAATGAAATTTGCATCAAAGATAAAATAATAGACTCGTGGGCTCCAGTCGACTTGAAGAAAAAGCTTCTAGAGAAAGAACAGAGTTTAAAAGAGATAGTAGAAACCTGTCAAATTTATGAACAAATATCCAAACAATCGGGGTCTATGTTTACGAAGTCGGCCGACGAGTCTGTTAATCGAATTACTGCAAAGTCACGCGGGGCAAAGCAGAACAATGATGAGTGTGGCAGATGTGGCCAAAATGGACATTTTAGTAACGATCCGAAATGTCCGGCGAAGTCTGCGAAATGCAACAAATGCGGCTTGATTGGACATTTTGCTAGGAAATGTAGAACAAAGAAACGAAAGAACAATCAAGGTTCTCCCAAGAAGAAGCGCACAGAGTCATACAAAGTGCGAAATGTAGAAACGAGCGAAGAAGAAGAGGTAAATTGTTTCAAGATATCTAATGACACGGCTGTAGACGAAAAACTGGTATGTGGTATCGGTGGTTGCCCGATATCAATGATAATTGATTCAGGGACGCGTCTCAACTTGGTGAGCGAAAGTGACTGGGGAATACTGCGTAAAAACACGGCTGTGATATTCAATGAATGGGAAGACCACACAACCCAGTTTAAGGCCTATGCGTCAAATAAAGTTCTGGACGTACTTCAAGTTTTCGAAGCACCTATATCGGTAAAGAACAAATTGGAGAAAATCGCTACCTTCTACGTAATAAAGAATGGGTGCAAGTCCTTATTGGGGCGCGACACAGCTATGCAGCTGGGAGTTTTAAAAATAGGCCTAGGGGTAAATAGCGTGGAAATTGCACAACCTTTCCCAAAAATGCTAGGAGTTAAGATCAAATTATCAATCGACCCTACCGTAAAACCCGTACAACAGCCGATGCGTTGCATACCCATAGCCTTGGAAGAGCAGGTAGAGGAAAAAATTAACCAAATGATTGCTCTCGACATTATCGAGCCGGTTTCAGGGCCCTCTTTATGGATATCTCCAATAGTCATTGTGTATAAGGAAGGGGGAGAGATGAGGTTGTGTATAGATATGCGGCGAGCAAACCAAGCAGTGCTGCGCGAAAATCATCCGCTACCAACGTTTGAGATATTCATGACGAAGCTAAGAGGCGCCAAGTACTTTTCTAGGATCGACTTGAAGTGGGCATATCACCAGCTAGAGCTGGATGAATTCAGTCGCTATATTACCACTTTCATTACGCATAAGGGTTTATTTAGGTATAAGAGGCTGATGTTTGGGATAAATTCCGACCCAGAGATCTTCCAGCGAGTCATAGAAAAACTGTTATGCTCTTGCAAGAATGCGGTTAATTATATAGACGATATCATAATATTTGGCAAAACGGAGGAAGAACATGACGAAGCGGTAAAAAGAGTGGTAGACGTGTTTAGAGATAACAATTCAATGTTGAACGAAAAGAAGTGCATTTGGAAGGCACAAAAGCTAAAATTCTTGGGACACCTGTTATCTGAGGAGGCCATAGCACCTGACCCTGATAAGATTGAAACGATAAGGGACTTCCGCCCACCACAGTCGAAGGAAGAGGTAAGGAGCTTCTTGGGGCTCGTGACATACGTGGGGAAATTCCTCCCGGACCTCGCTGATACAACAGAACCGTTGAGAAAATTACTCAAATTAAACCAAAAGTTTATCTGGGATAACAGCCAACAAGAATCTTTTGACAAATTGAAGGAGGGCCTATCAAACGTACCAAACCTGGCATACTTTAACGCGAAGAAAAGAACTCGTCTTATAGCAGATGCAAGCCCAGTAGCGCTAGGGGCGGTACTTGTACAGTTTGACGATCAGAATGAGCCACATATCATATCGTTTGCGAGCAAAAGCCTATCAGATACGGAAAAGAAATACTCTCAAACCGAGAAGGAGAGCCTTGCACTAGTTTGGGCCGTTGAGAGATACCACTACTACTTAATGGGGCTGCAATTTGAGTTAGTCACTGACCACAAACCACTTGAGACAATTTTCAAGCCGACGTCAAAACCTCCGGCGAGAATAGAGAGATGGCTTCTCTGGTTGCAGCCCTACAAGTTCAAAGTTGTATACCGTGCTGGTAAAGAAAACATAGCCGACTCGGTGTCTAGACTATCTAAAATCCAACGGACAAGCCCATTTGATGACGGCTACAACCACTCAATCTTCCATATTGTTGAGAATGCGACACCCTCAGCGATGGGAATAAGCGAAATAGCGGCAGAGAGCGCAAAGGACAAAGAGTTAGTAGACACTATAACATGCGTTAAGAATGATCTATGGTCAGCCAATAAGGCAAACGTTTATTATCCGTTTCGGTACGAGCTGTCAGCTGTTGGTGATATTTTGCTTAGAGGATCTCGCATTGTAATACCCAAGACACTGAGGGAGAAAATTTTGAGACTAGCGCACGAGGGACACCCGGGAGAGTCAGCGATGAAGCGTAGGCTACGATCAAAGGTGTGGTGGCCGTTGATAGACATGGAGGCAGAAAATTTCGTAAAAAAATGTGTCAATTGCCTACTAGTGTCGCAACCTAGTAAACCACCACCAATGCAAAGACATGTGTTCCCAAATGGTCCCTGGCAGTGTGTTGCTACCGATCTATTGGGTCCTCTTCTTAACAACGACTACATACTTGTCCTTATTGATTATTATTCCCGCTACCAAGAGGTAAAATTCCTAAAAAAGATCACGTCTGAAGCCATTATTTCCGTCATGCAAGAGGTGTTTAGTAGATTGGGCATACCTAACTCAATAAGGGCGGCTAATGGCAGACAATTCACCAGCTCCGAATTTAAAAACTTCTGCAAAAATCACAACATCACTTTAATTACGACTCCCCCATATTGGCCGCAGGCCAATGGGGAAGTTGAAAATATGAACAAGTCGTTAGTAAAGAGGTTAATAATCGCGCACAACAACAAACGAGACTACAAGAAGGAGATCGAGGAATTTGCATTGATGTACAATGTCACGCCCCACGGTACAACAGGATCCTCACCCTCAGAGCTCATGTTCAATCGTGTCATTCGTGATAAAATCCCAGGTATTCAAGACTTAACAGACGACATGTTGGACTCGGCTGCCCGAGATTATGACATTATTAACAAATGGAAAGGGAAAGAGAAGGCGGACATGAGACGAAGGGCAAAAGAAAGCGACATTGAGGTAGGGGATAAGGTCTTATTAAAGAACGTGGTATTCGCGCACAAACTTACTCCAAACTTCGATCCGACGGAGTACACAGTAAAGGAAAGGAGTGGCAATGAGGTGATAATAGCAGCTGGGGAAAGAACGTTAAGAAGAAACATTAGTCACATCAAAAGGCTACCGGCATCCGAAACAATCTCAGACAACGAAAGTAATCCTACGACTTCAGGGGAATCCATGCAGTGCGGTCAACCATCACAACAAATCTCAACTGACGCCACTTCATCAACGGGAGCGCCAGCGGCAGACCCAGAGGCTTAACAAAGATAAAAGAAAGACGAAAATAAGGAAGGGATGTAGAGACCTGCACTAGTGTTGTGTGAGTGTGGGAGACACAACGATTCAGAGTAACGAACATCCATATTAGTTAGTTGAATATCGAGCGTGAACCTGTAAAGTTGCACTATCAATGAACTCAATAAAATATCATATTTCCATGGTATAGCACTACCGAGAATAATTGTATTTATTATTAAACTGTTTAGAAGAGAACAAGTAGGTGAGTTATTACAATTAACATACCGAAGTGGTCAAAAGGCTTAGGTCCAATTTCAGATGGCCTACTTAAGTAGAGATTGTTGATTAACTTTCACTATTCATTTTCAGATCATACATTTAATCTGAACTTAAATGGCTATTTAAATATGAGATGAGTTGCATATCTGGTTGTACCAAATAACCAAGATTTATTGGTAGGTTGTTTAATCAATCCCACCAAAAAACAATCGGCTGTTTAGCACAAAATGTAAACAAACAAGCATTTTGTTGAGTACGGGAATGATTTTTGGGCACCCGCGGGATCCTGCGTTGCCTACGGGAAGAACCTTTAAATAAAGTTGATCTGAAACCTAACGAAAGCTGAATGGAATTTAAACAGCAATCCAATTCGGAGGTAGAAGCTCCGGTTAAATACAACAACTGCTTTATCGATCACATGTTATATGCATGATGTCGAAATCTTCGATAATGATGTACTGCTGATAACCATACATTGAACAACGGGCCCATAGCTTAGGTGCAAATGCTTTAGTTTAAGATTTTACATTTAAAGAACTTTTCTATTTAACGGCGCGCTTACATTGGACAATGCTGTCAAGACAATGAAGTTATACGTATTAGTTGTCAAAAACCACAGAACAAACAGTATACAGAAGACGCATGTCGACTATCAAACCAATTTGAATTTATGGCACGAGCGGCGAGGCAAGCAAGGGTATCACAAGCGGCGCTGCCTCTGTTACTTTAGCAGTATTTTCACTCGGCTGACGCTGTTAATTTCATCGTCGCTATGACGACAAGATGTTAAGTAACTTCGTTTTCCATCACGATCAGCGTTGCCGTTTTGATAAAATTTTATATTTTTAATACTTCTTTTCTAAATTGTAATATCTGATACTTTTTTGTTCCCAAATGCCGTATTTTGATACTTTCGGCTGGCAGAAATGAATTTTTGAAAACTATGAATAGTATTACGAGTCTAAAGGCAAAATTTTTTTTTTTTTAGCCTAGTTTTCATTTGGGGCTGTTTATTCTGTACAAAAACGCATGCTTGGAAAAGTGTGTATGTATTAGTGAAAAAGTGTGCATGTATTGCTATTGTCATGACAGTACCCTGCAGTACGGGGGAGCGACTACAGGACTGCTGAATCGGTAGCTATGTGATAAACTCCGTCAATTACCGACCGACTACTTGCAGTGTATTTCATCGATTACTTTTACAAGGCAATGTCCTAGGCGGTAGTCACCATCGGCTCTCTCTGCTCTACCGGGAGCTACTTTACTTGCGTTATTTATGGGCATCCTCTGCCGTAGTTTTTCGCTATCTGGATCGACTCTGCACTAACATGTGTACTACCACGGGTAACAGAGTAGCTACTTACCTAGGAGTCGGTGCAGTAGCGGTTCAAAAGTAGCGATTTACCCCAGCAGTACTGGAGGGTCGCTACATTTGAACCGCTACTGCACCGACTTTAGCTACTCTATTAACCCGTAGTAGTGCACATGGTAATGCAGAGTCGAACTAGTAGTAAGCAGAATAGCGAAAAACTACGCCAGAGGGCGCCCATAAATCACGCAAGTGATTACTTTAGTCGACGTTCAGGCACGAAAACTTTTGTTGCGTGTAGGGGAGAGAGCGACGAGGAAAGGGGACGGGTACCGAGTCGCCCGTACTCGGGAAACACACTTTGTGCTCTCGTTCGTAATTCAAGTTGGCGATTCATAGCTGACAACAACAATTGCGTACAAAAGAGTTTCTGTGTGTGAATGCAAAGGGCAACACCAAAAGAGAAATCGCCGATAATAAGAAACTCGAGTTTCCGCGTTTGAACGCAGACTTAGTAACCCCCGGTAGTGCAGAGAGAGCCGATGGTAACTACCGCCTAGGACATTGCCTTGTAAAAGTAATCGATGAAATACACTGCAAGTAGTCGGTCGGTAATTGACGGTGTTTATCAGGTAGCTACCGATTCAGCAGTCCTGTAGTCACTACCCTGTACTGCAGGGATGTTTGCTATGTTACATATATACATTTGTAGGTAGTTAACTTACATACATACCCAGTAGAACGACATCAGGCATGTTTAATTCAACCATCACAAGCAAATAGCTAAATCTTGGTCAAATAAAACGAAATTAGCTTATTTCTTATGTTAGCCTAATTTGACAGTTGTTTGACTGTAAATAGTGTCAAAGTAAGTTTTTGCCTCTTTCTGATTGGCTGGAGGAGAAAATTTCTGATGCTGAATGGCAATGCCTCTTGTTCAATATACAAGCCAAGATAGCTTTTCATAAGCCAATAGGGGTATTCTCTGAGTCTTGCAAAGCCCTTGCACGGTGCACGGATTGCACGGTTTGCAAAGCTGTCCCATACGAAAACCGGTTTTTACCGTGCAATCCGTGCAATCTGTGCACCATGCAAGGGCTTTGCAAGACTCAGAGAATACCCCTAATATAATTATGTTGGGTAAGTCCTCCATACAAAATAAGCTAATAGCTTAAATTTCTGGACAAATAAAACACGGCTATCGCTGTTGATGGCATGAGCTTGCTGCTGTGTATACATGTGTGTGTATAAATTTCAAAATAATTTGCAAGAATCTGCACATACACATAAACATAAAACCTAAATGTATACTATGCACTAGGGATGTTGCGGATGTGGAATTCTAGACATCCGCGGATGCGGATGGGAATGCGGATGTCTAGTATTTTTAAAAAACAATTAGAATCTAGCATAATGGCGAGATCGTTGTTTAAACAGCGCTTACAAGCCAAACCAGATACATATCGCACACCGTCTTCAAAAGAGTCACTACTCAAAATAATAAGTTTGTCAGAAAATGCGAAAAACTATTTCTTAGCACATGATAATCATATGGGCAAGGGCGAATTTACCTAAGGTTTTTTTAACAAATTATAACAAAATTTTGTTTTTTATTTCTTTTCGATTTTATTTTTTGTAATTCATTTTTAATACTTTCTTCTGCGACTGCTTTGAAAAATGTGTGCTTATAGCGAGCTAAATAGGTGGATATGGAAAATAGATTATTATTTTTGAACAAAATTCTGTCGCGGCTGCCAGCCGAATCGGATCAGGATCATGTTATTATTTTTTTTAAAGCACCGCGTTTTTTGATAAGCATTTGAATAACAGATAGTTACCTAATTCTTATCTAATTAAAGGTCAGAGCTATAGCTTTTTAATTATTTGAACATCGATTCTCTTTATAGCTAGACGTTGATCATTTCTACTGGAAATCCCTATTGAAGGAGCTTACTCATTGACTTTAAATAGCTAAGAAGGGACAGTTTTACCACAAAAGTTTTTAGCCAAGGATCCACTGTATATCCCTATGAAAAAAATATTATCCAATAAGTAAAAAAAAAAACTACTGTTCTTAAAATTTTTGCTAAAAATAAATTCCCCAAAGAGCCCCATTTGAAATTATTCAAACGAATATATGTAATAGATGGCATACGCGGTACGTCTGACTCGTGAGTCATTTGTGTACGTGTTGACTCGCCTTCCACTACATACAGAGGAATCATTCAGAGTCATGCCGGAAGTCATGTTGGTGTAACTAACACATATTTATTTTCACAAACACATCCAAACCGACTCACGAGTCAGACGCACCGTGTATGCCGCATATAACATCAAAAGCAAATCACGAAAATTTTGTTAAGAATTACAGTGCACACTTTCTTCTTCTGTGTCTAGTAGTTTTTTTTAAGATCCCAAAAAAATCATAATAAAGAAAGAAGCCAAAGCAGGTATTTAAAACACAGAACAAAAAATCTATATATTAATACGCTAACATAAATTTTGTCTCCGTTCGTTTGGCGATTCTACCGAACCGATTTCAAAACCAAGAACACCGTTGGCAAGGCATTTTTCCGTAGTTGAGCAGAGTTTTTATGGTTTCACAATTTGTTGAAAATTACGGCCAAAACCGTCGTTTAAACATTTTCGAATTGTGTATACATGTTGCTGCAACATGTTCAATTTGACATGTTTCGCCTGTTGCTTCACTACACATTTGAAATTAAGCTTTGAAATAAAGATAAATATGAAGATGAAGAAATAAATGATAACGATGAAGTCAAAAAAAAGAGGGCAAAAGTGAAGATAAAGCCGAAAATGGAGACAATGACCGATACATAAGAATTAGGGTAACTGAAATGGTAAGAACATTTCTTGAATTTATGAAGTTAAACTTCTTTAGCGGCAGTTGGTTGGGAGTAAATCGTAAAATTCGAGGGGAATAATGCACATGGAAATGGTACTCAGCGGTTTAACGGTTTGAGAATAAAAACAAAAACAAAGATGCCTAGAGGTTCAGGCAAAAACGACGATCAAAGTAAATTTAAACACTTTAAGGTAAAGGTGAGAGGAATATGCAAAAATAAAGATAAATATGAAGAAAAGGATGAGGTGAAGATCGATATTGTTATCGATATAAAACTCGATATTTTTATCTATATTGTTATCGATACTGTTATTGATTAAATAACCGCTATTGTAATCGATATAATAATCAATAATAATAATCGATATTGTTATCGATACAATAATGGATATTGTTATAGGTATAATAATCGATTAAATAATTGATTTTGTTATCGATTTAGTCATTTATATTTTTAACGATATGTACAATAATCGATACTGATGATTGTTATATTTATCGATGAATTAATCGATCTTACAATCGTTGTATTTTTCTATATGTTTATGGATATTGTTATCGGTATTTTTATCAACACAGTTACCAACAGGGTTATCGATATACTAATCGGAACATGGAATGTGATCACATTACATGACATCACATCACATGTTATCACATGATATAAAGAGACATAACATGATATTACATCACATAATATGATATCACATCACACGATATCACGTGACATCACATTATATGGCATGACATCACATGACTTGACATCACATGATATGACATCGTATGGTATGACATCATATGACATGACATCACAGGATATGACAACACATGACATGACATCCTATCACATCACATAAAATCACGTCACATCTTATCACGTCATCGCACCTCATCTCATCTACGTGAGAAGAAAAAGAAGAGGATATAAGCAAAGATGTGAAAGATAAAAACAAAGATGAAGACCAAGGTAAAGTTACCGATTTCAAATCCAAAAACACCGTTGGAAAAGTAATTTTCTGTAGGTGAGGAGAGTTTTTATAGTTTCGAAATTGGTTGAAAATCGTCGTTTAAAAATTTCCATATTTGTGTATGGTTGTTTTTGCAACCTATTCAATTTAAGCGGTTTCGCATTTGGTTTTACTTCGTATTTGAAATTAAACTTTGAAATAAAGATAAATATGAAGATGAAGAAACAAGTAATAACGATGAAGACAAAAAAAGGCAAAAGTGAAGAAAAAGTCGAAAATTGAGATAAAGGTGAAAATGGAGACAATGAGAAATACATAAGAATTAGGTTAACAGAGCTGAAATTTTCCGATAGGAATCGAAATAAAATCAGCAATAAAGGTTACTGAAATTTATCGAATCATCGAAGTTTATAATTATCGAAATTTATCCATGCTTATTAAGTTATCGCACCGTATCGAATTATTAAAACCGATCAATGTTTACTGAGTTGTCGAAATTTATAGACACAGAAACTAAGTTGTCCAAATTTACGGATAGTTATCGAGCTATAAAAACATGTGGGATTAACGAAATTTGTCAAGTTAAAGAAATGTATCAAGTTATCGATATTTATTGAATGATCATTATTTATAGACTTAACGAAATATATCGAGGTGACGTAATGCATGGAGTTCTTTCAACTCACAGAGTTATCGATAATTATTGATCTACTGAAATTGGTTGGTTCAACGAAGCGAAGTTTATGGAATTTTCAATATATATCGATTTATCGAAATTTCAAGATTATATAAGCTTATCGATTTATCACTGCTTATCGAATTTTATCGTGCTAACAGAGTGTAATGAGATATCAAAATTTTTCGATAGCTTTCGAAAAATGTGGAGATGTCAAAAGTAAAAATTTATAAAGGTATCCAAAGTTTTTACATTTTTGAGTTATCGAAATTTATCGAGCCATCGAATTTCACATTTATCGAAATTGGTCGAGTTAACGAATTTTGTTGAGTTATCGAATTTTAGTGTTCTTGAAATTCATCGAACTATCGATATGTATCAAAGCATTGAAATTTATCGATAAACTTGAATGTATCGGGTCAATTCCAAGTCCTGCCGAGGTCCTCCAAAGGCCAACAGAAGATTTTCCGGTTAGTTAATTTGTACCGTATAAGTTTTGCTACGTGTTAAGTTAGAAAACCTCTCCAAGGCTTCTAAAACTAGAAAAACTGTCGAATTTCGACAGTAACTGGCACTCTAGTATTATTAAAAGGAATGCGAATGTTAAAATTAATACGGATGCTCCGCGGTTGCGAATGCGAATGCGAATATTCGCCACAACCCTAGTATGTATATACATATATTACGTGGAAGAACATGCGAAATGTCTCAGCAAAAAAAAAAATCAAAAGTCATCGGTAATTTTTAGCCACATCAAACGTGCACATTATTATACTGAAATTAAATAGCTTTTAAGATATCTCAGTGAAAATTTGAAAATTTATATGATTTTTTTTTAATTTGATGAGTTTTTGTGAGTTTTGTCCACATTTTTAAACTTTAACTTATCTGGCTTATATTAATAACATATATATAATATATAGTCAGCTATATTTTTATTAAAAATTTACGAAAAAAATTTAACATTTACAATATTTGTTATTATTGCAAAACTTATAGGTTGGTAATTACGTCAACACCACTGTATCTTACATACATATGTATGTATGTATCAGTGTTGTTGCGAATATTCGGATTCGCAGCCGCGGAGATTCCGCATTAATTTTAACATTCTTATTCGATTTCGAATTCGCGAAAATCAATGCGGAGCTTTTGCGAATGCGGATGTTGTGCAAGTGGACCGATAAAGCGTATGTATGGCAAAACAAATTACATATTGTAGACAATATTTTTGCCTGATGTCGTAGGAGTATTTGTGTAACAAAACTGGTCAAATGTCACCTTTATCAACTTTAATCAAAATGTCTTTAAAATAGTATTTCTTAAGCTATATAACCGAGCTATCAATGGGAAGCCATACAAGTTCCCACTTCTACTTGACCTTTGACGTACGTCAAAGACAACATAGTCCTTTTAATAATGCTAGAGTGCCAGTTACTGTCGAAATTCGACAGTTTTTCTAGTTTTAGAAGCCTTGGAGAGGTTTTCTAACTTAACACGTAGCAAAACTTACATTTATCTGGCAAACAAAATGACAGTGTTTATCATTGCCAAACTGCTAAGTTTTAGGCAATTCTGTTAAGAATTACATTATTTGGTTTCCTCACACAGGGAGTTAGCGAAATACAGAGACACAAAAAAAGCCACGCATAATTCACATGCATGCAAAAAAAGTGTACATATGTATATAGGTACTTCAACTATCCCGCAGGCGAAAAAATTTCAGCTAGTACGATCAGGGCTGCGAACTATACT
>NW_023458571.1:981201-997517 GCF_013731165.1 Rhagoletis pomonella | reverse complement strand
CTGACAACAATGCATATGTATATGTATACGTGCAATTATAGCGTAATTCCTTAGAAAAGCGAAAAAACATCTTCCATACAACGCCCTAAAAAGTTTTCAGGATAAGCTGTTGTGAGTGATCGCGAATGGAGCACCCGCATCGTTTATCTCATTTATGTAGGTGCACACCCAAAACTCTTACAAAATAAAATTTTATGAAGAACGTACATACGTATTTACGAAATATCTGGTATTCAGGGAAATCCCAACTAAACCACGCAACTCCGCACTTAGCGAAATGCAGTTTGAAGAAAAAATCACTACCTGATACAACTCTAAAATGAACGAAATCATGTGCTCTATTTCCGTAAATATTTCTAAAGCATACTAGTTATTAGTGGAAAATAAACAAAAGGTAGGTAGAAAGCTGCTGCAATATTGTATCTACATAAATACTTCAGGCTAAAAGGCTCACAAGTAAATTTTTTTCGTCTTTGCAAGGTCGTAGTAAAACCAACGCTTAGCTATTATTTGATTATTGCTGCAAAATTTTTGCTCATTCTGCGCTACTGTTCAGTAAATAACTATGCTCTTACCGGTATAAGTACATGCATATACATAGATACACACATATCTACATACATATGTATGTGTGCATGGATATGAAATGCAGACCTTCGTTTTACTGAGTTATCTTCTAGTAATACATCCATACATATTCTTATTCTATTTTTGGTTTCTTATTAATATCCTTATAATGGCGAATCAAAACATTTAAAATAAATTAAAAATGTATATGTATTGTTTTTTCTGCTTTTCTTTACTCTCAGTCTTCACCAGACGCCCACTTTTCTCATTAGTCAATCTTATCCCCACTAAGTTCCATTTATTAGATATAAACAAGTAATTTTTAAGCAAAAAACATAACCGACTTCAATTCTCATATGAAAAAAAAAAATATATATATATATTTCATGATCCAATGATCGGATCTAAACCAGATTAGTATGGGACCACCTCTGAGACACTACCTTTCCGATGCAAAAAGAATTATCGAAATCGGTTGACGTGGTCCAAAGTTATGCGGTAACATACATAAAAAAAAAAAAAAAACAAGATTCCGACGAACTCATAACCTCCTCCTTTTTTGGAAGTCGGTTAAAAATAAACGCAACCATTATAATAAAATAACATGCAGATACACCATTATACTGAAAAGTGTACACTTGGAATATACTTTAACTACACGTATGCATGTACGTAATTTATGTATATGTAGATACATACATATATGTTTCCACCATAATTCATATATTTGTGCATATTCCCACATTCCTTCCAACCGAAAAGCATTTGCTTGCATTACTTACATATACATATGTATGTACGCTGTATGCATAACAAAATGCATACCCAAAACAAACGCGAAAAATATCTCCCATACAACGTCGTTGAAAATTTTTCGCGAAAAGTTTATCGCGATAAGCTGTTGTGAGTGATCGCGAATGGATTATTTGCATCGTTTTTCTTATTTATGAGAGGCCGACATCGGCAATGCTCGGACTTCTCATATTCGAGTGAGAGGAAATTTCTTTGCTTTTTTCGATCGCGAATGAAAAGCAGCGAACATTTTTTTGTCGATCGCATTCCGAATGTGAGAGATGATAAATTTGTTTGCATTTTTCACTCGCGATAAAAGAATGCAAAAATAGACTTCGAATATTATCGATCGCGAACGTGAGAGAATGTGAGTGAGAATTTCCGAACCCTGCAATAAAATCCAACGCTCTAGCACCTCAAACTATACTTATTTATCTACTAGCGCCGGCAGGTATAAAAAACGTGTAGCGTTTTTACGTTCTTTGGCAAATTACGCTCTGTTAGCCTAACTTGTCCGGAAGTTAGTTTAAAATCGATTGGAAATTTCCGCGGGATGAGCAAGTTAAATAAAAGCTTGTAATAAAAAGAAGTTGTTTTATTACTTCACCTATTTATTGCGCCATGGTTTAATGCAATCATTTTAAGGTTTTCCAGCATTGTTTTCAAATATTAAAGAGCATTCAGATAAAATTCATACAAAAGCGCTGTGTCCAATTTGACGAGCAGTTATTAAAGACGCTTTATGAATTATATCGCATTTTTTGTTTAATTTTATTTTTGTATTAAACAAAGTTCTTTTCCAAAAAAAAAGGCAAATTTGTGTTATTTCCCAATTGAATGTGAAATAACACAAATTTGCTTTATTTCACTCCTCGTTGAGCAATAAGACCAACTTTTAAACTTTACAATTGGGTAATATTTAAAGCAAAATAGTGCACATAGCTATATTAGATATGTTTCGAATGTCATATTTGTGACATCCGCGAATGCGAGTGCGAATGCGAATGTGTGAATGCGAATGTTAGGAATAAAATTAAAAAAGCTATAATCAACTTAAGCCATCGTTTTTATTACTCGAAATTTTTTTTTAATTATTAGAACATTGAACGAGTGCTTAACCTATACAGTGTTTTAATCTAGTAGTCAAAATACAAAAGGGGCATATCATATTTCAAAAAAAAAATTTTATTTTGCTGCCTTTTCTCCCATAAGGCGATTTCTTAGAGGCTCGTATATAAGGCCGGCTGCACTGAACAATTGCTCACTTGGACAGGGCTGCCAACTATCCTTAGCTATGAGGTGCAATTTGATGATGAAATATTGCCAAAATGTGCCAAATAGAAAAACAAAAGAGCCAAAAAATTTGCCATTCTTTTTAATCATTCCCATTTAGCAATAAAATAAGAACCACATTTTCAAAACAAAAGTGCAATGACAAAATAAGATAATAATGTTGAATAGCCTTCATAAATTAGAAAATTTTAGTGGAGAAAAAGAAGTAACTACACGAAAAGGATTTCACAAAAATGTATTGAAACGTTATTTTTTTTTACAAAATCGCCATTTCGACGAATGGAAAAATTAAGTGCTGTTTGAAGTAAAATAGGGCCTTTAAGATAGGCCTTCAATTTAGCTTTAATTTCACATTTTTTAATGTCTCCAGCTTTCGCTGGAGGAATATAAAATTATTTCTAGGTTGCTTATAAAACTTTTAACAGTACTTGTTGAAGGCCCATCAATGTTGCTTCAAATACTACTTAACCGTACAGCGCCTGAAGCTAAAATCCGGTTATTGTCCGCACCCTGGTTAGGTAGACTTAGAGCCATTCCAACAATATTAGAGTCGACTCGCTGCCTATGTACACATTCGCATTCGCAAAACATTCGTATCATTTGATGCGAATGCGAATCATTCGCATAACGAATGCGAATGCAAATATTCGCAACATCCCTGGTACCTATGTAGGTAGTCACCCAGTTAAATTTGATAAAAAGTAGTACATGAACATGTTAAATGGACGGATTTGTAAGTATACAATTTTGAAAGTGCCCGTCTTGGCGGTCCGCGTTCGCGCTCGCGTCCCCCGCCCCTCCCCTCCTTTCACAATTTTGCACTGGTGGCATTAGCTCTGATCCAGTACTCTATGAACTTACAGGATTTTACACGAACTTGCAGGAAGTTGCAGGAAAAATGTTCCCGTACTCCAAAATCCTGTAAATGAGAGCGACTTTAGGAGAGTTGTGTAGAGAATGAAGTTGCAAGATTTTACCCGAACTTTTTCTTCTGGTAAAATCATGAAAAATGCCAAGCAATCACTGGTTGACGTATTTACAGAAACAATGTTTTTTTTGTTCCCGTACTTTATGTTGTTACTCACTTTTTATTCGCACTTCAGAGAGTAATTTTGCTGTTTGACAGTTTTACAGGATTTTTCACGAAAAGTATTGGATCAGAGCTATTATAACCGTTTAGAAAAAAGAATCTGTATATAAATACGCCATAAGAAAATTTTGCAATCCCTTTTTTGAAGGCACCGTTCAATGAAACATACACCGATTTAAAGGATATAACTTCCTCTAATCCAGAAATGTTAATACCGATATATAGGGGGCGTGGCATCTGACATATGGACTAAAATGTGAAAACCACTATATCTCTAAAACGAATTATGCTGGGGAATTGAAACTTAGCACAGATGCATAGATTGTAGATACCCTACTTACGGTGAAAAATGGCAGGTACTGGGAAAATGGGCGTGGCACCGCCCATACAAACTGAAATTCTCATATCGCTTATCTCTACAACCGCTTATGCTAACGTCCCGAAAATTGACACAGCAACATATGTTGTTAATACCGTACTTTCGGCGAAAAGTGGTAGATTTCGGAAAAGGGGCGTGGCACCGCCCATACAAACTGAAATTCTTATATCACTTATCTCTGGAACTGCTTATGCTGACATCCTGAAATTTGACACAGCAACATATGTTGTCAATACCGTATCTTCGGCGAAAAGTGGTAGATTTTGGAAAAGAGGCGTGGCACCGCCCATACAAACTGAAATTCTTATATCACTTATCTCTGGAACTGCTTATGCTGACATCCTGAAATTGGACACAGAAACATACGTTGTCAATGCCGTACTGACGGCACCGCCCATAAAAACTGAAGTTCCCATATCGGTTATCTCTGGAGCCACTTATTATATATATATTATTGTATACACCTACATTTATACACATATAAAATCGCAAGAATCATTCACCATTTTCTCCCAGATTTTAAAATCGCATTGAATGATTGTTGTTTTGTGCAAAAGTTTTTAGAAGGATCAGTGTGTTTGCTCCGATAGGTGGCGCATGGATTGTGAGTTATCCTAAAAAAATCATATTTATGATCAGATTTATTTCACTTGTAGAACACAAACTTATTAGTAACATAAAATTTTGTGTAACTTGGTAGCCCAGTCGTGTGATAAAAAATATTGGGCTTTGGCCCAGTCTTGACAAAAACCTTGTGTGAAATCGCCGTTAGAGAAGGAAATCTTTTGTTGTAAACCTTCAAGATACTTTTCAACCGTTAATGATCGTGATGAAAAAAAAAGAGTTTATGTAGATGTGGGCAATTTAGTATTTAACCTCCAAGAGGCTCTCAGACAAATATAATCGAAAAACTTATTTACAGTCTGAATTGGTATATGTCTGACATATTAGTCAGTGATGAACATCTCATCTATATATACAAATACATATGCATATCTTTTATAAATGAAAATCGAGGTTCCTTTTCGGTCTAATTTCAAAAGCAACTGAAGAAATTTGGAGGAGACTTGGTAGAAATAGCATTAAACAATCCAGTATTAACGTTCCTATTTTGATTTTAAGTTTTTCTGTAAATTCGCTATAAATTATGCTGGTGGACTTCAAAATAGTAATTTGCATAAAGGAGTTAGTATTGGTGACAGGTAAAATTAAAAAGTGTATCAAAAAAGATGTCGAATTTCGACAACTGCGCGATACTAGTAATAATAAAATGAGACTAGTTCACTTCTGAAACTGCTTTTTAATGTCCAAGTAATTGGGCGGTCGCTGCGGTGTAGTGGTTAGCAGTGCGCGGTATCGCTCCGCAGGGCCTGGGTTCAAGCCTTAGTCAAAGCAACATCGCAAAAAAATATAGAAAACAGGTTTTTTCTTAACAGCGGTGGCCTTCGGCAGGCAATGGCAAACCTCCGAGTGCATTTCTGCCATGAACAGCTTCTCCTAAAAATACAATCGCCGTTCGGAGGCGGCGTAAAACTGTAGGTTAGTGTGACAACATCAAGGCGCAGCCACAAATCGGAGGAGCAGCTCGGCCAAACATTAACATATGCGTAAGCGCCAATCAATATTATCTGTGTTATATGCTGAGGTATTTCATGTCACCGCGGCCACCTCTGTGCGCGACCTCTCAGGATTTGGATGAAAGTTGAAGAGATTGAAGGCTAGGTGACATGAATATACGTGCAGTATATTTTGCCGATATGACGTAGGGTTGCCTATTTACACGGGACTTAAATTTTAAGAAAACGTCGTACATACCTTTCTTTAAAGTGCTGTATCTTGGAAACCTTTTAGCGAAACTTAATGATAAAAAATGTATTTCTTCCGTCTTATTATGGGCTTTAATTGTACATTTTTTACATTAATGTGCAACGTATAAAAACAAAAAAAAAAATTAAGTAAACATTTGTCTTTTTGATTTATTTTTTATTATAGCATCTTTACAAATTTTTATTTTTACATAAAAACATTGTCTATAATGTCATCTTTAAGTACCCAAGTGGGCGTAATGGGTTACTTATGCGTTTGGAATCTGGGTCGTCTAACGCTCGAGCAATATGATAAATAGACATTGAAATTTTATGAAATTGTGTATTTTTGAAAGAGGAAAGGTGTGTAAAAAACCAAAACAATATGAATAAATGGTATTAACTTTACTAAAGGTCTGAAATCATGAAGATCCCTTCAAGGAAATGGGAGAATTGAACTTTGTTGCAAGTTCAGATGGGAAATCTGCTTGCGATGGGATTGTAGGAAATTTTAAGAGACCAACAGCTAGAGCAAGTCTTCAATTCCTGATGTTACAACAAATTCATACACCCGAAGCCCTCTACCAATGGGGTGCTGTATGATTCCAATGGGATGCCTGTAAAAAATAACTGCAACTAACTTTTCAGTGGACTTTATTTCGACTATGACTACGTGCCAATTACTTTAATCCTATTTTAACCTAGTTTAAAAGGTTAAATAACCTCAAGTTAGGGAAATTCATATCCTTATTTAACAAATTTTTAAATCAATAAATATTTTTTTTTTAGTTCTTATTGTAATAAAAGCGTGTTGTTGTTTTTTTATTAAAAAAAAATAAAATTAACTCGATTTTCGGAATCACCGAGCAATTCTACATTGAAATTGGATAGTGGCGTCTGGAGATATAATAATAATTAATAATGGAATAATTTTTCTGTAAACCAGTGTCATTAAGATTACCGAGCGTATGTAATCGTTTTGATTACTAATCGTAATCCAAAGTTAACAGGTCTGACCTAGACCTTCAATTTCTTCACTTTCATCCAAATCACGCACAGAGGTGGCTGCGGTGACATGAAATGCCTCTGCTGCGAAGAGGAACGGCAACTTTTGTTTGATACATGCAAATATTTTAAGGGTTGCCAGCAATGTTTTCAACATATTAAAGAGAGGGGGTGAAATATCACAAACGGCAATTTCGCAAATTAGTGTTAATTCCCAATTGAATGTGAAATAACCCAAATTTGCTTTATTTAATTTCTCGTTGAGCAATAAGACCAACTTGTACGGATTTGTATGTGTACAATTTTGAAAGCGCCCAGCGCGCAGTGCTTCCCTACTTCCCCAAACCCCCCCCAGTTACCGAGATACCCATATGTGGTCATAGAGGGCGGTGCCACGCCCATTTTCCAAAATTTTATCATAAACGTATTTTTTGCTAAAGAACTATTGCACACATCAATTTTGAATAAATTAGCTATAGTATTTACTGATTTATCGAAGTTTTCGTATTTTTCTAAAGATGTAGGCGTGGTTATTGTCCGGTTTTAAAAATTTTCAGGTGTTTGGTATGTGGTACCAAGACTAACAACCGTGCCAAGTTTGGTATAAATTGGTCGAGCGGTTACCGAGATATACACTTGTAATCATATATGGGCGTGGCTACACCTATTTTCCAAAACTTTATAATGTTCCTCTTTTACGTCTAAAAATCATCGTAATGAAAACGCTTCAGTAGTTACTAAAATATCGGCATTTTCGTATTTCTGAAAATTACCGTTATATGGAAAGTGGGCGTGGTTACGGTCCGATTTCGCCCATTTTCAATACCAACCCACCTTGGGTAAAGGGCATTCTATATACCAAATTTCGTTGGGATATCTCAATTTTTTCCCGAGATTCGTTGTGCACAAGTGCGCTGGGGTATAAAAATAATTAAACAGAAATTGCCCTATTAAATAAATTATATGCCGCCAGGAAGCCACTAAAGTCGACAAATTTTATACTAAGAATTTTAATAGCAGCATAGCCATGCGTAAGCTCTTCACGGAAACAAATGTCAAAAATGCATTGTTTGAAATAAAATGTTGGTTTTTTATTTCCATATAGATAGTAGAGAACTAAAGGAATAAAAAATTTAGAATAATATTAAACACAGGGTGTGCCTGCGGTATTTCAGAAAAAATGGCTTTAATCAAAATTTCAAAAAATGGCAAATTTTAATGGAACGAATAAAAAATAAATAAAATATGTCAAAATAAATAAAATATGTTATTTTTTATTGTCTTATTAAACAGTATGGGTATTTAGCTTTCATAAGAAGAAATAAAAACCTTCTCATTTTTTGCACTTTTGAAAGTAATGCGTTTTATGCTAATGCATAAAGTCATTTCTTTAAGTGCCATCAGATCTGCATGATTCGTTCTATTTTCAAAAATGATTAGGGGTGCAAATTTTGAGCAGTAACATCGACACATCGATGTTTCGATGCATCGGAGAAAAGAACATCGAGGCTAAAATACATCGCCAGAGAAACGTCGATATATCGATGGTTTCCAATGTTTTGCAATTTGTTAATTTCTAGTTAAATTTAAAGCAGTATAGAATACTTTAATAATTATGAATGTATTTTCCTGTATTTTATTATCCTTTCTATACCCTTTCCATTATTAGAATCAAATCGTAAGGTCGTTCGGGCCTAAAGATCCTACGCCTGATCTTGTTGAAATTCTAAGGTATTATTAGCATTCAGAATGAATCCAACAATTTTATTGAGCTTGGGGCCGATTTTTGTGAAAAATGTTGTGGAAAAGCAACAATAATTCACAAAGGTAAGAAGTTATAGCTGCTATTTGGGAGATCACCACCAGGGATGCCGTTTGGATCTAAATAGATCCAATTGGATACATTTTTAGACGAATTTTTGCGGGATACTTATTTTTTCCTATCAGTATAAATGTGGATACTTTTTTAAATAGGCCAAAATTTTATATTTTCTATAAAGTTTTTTTCGTTCAAAAATAGATTTTCATTAATGACGTTTTCTAAATGTTATAAAAATCGCTACTTAAGCGTGAAATTAGAGCATTTTATTTTTTGTGAATGAAGCAATGAACATATATAGAGATCTCACCAAAGCAGTGTAATAAGAGCTTTAACAGACGGCAGCGTTGATCCGGATCAACTCGGGAACTAACTGCAGTTAATCCGGATTAAGTCCCAGCTAATCCCGATCAACTCGGGAATTAACTGCAGTTGATCCAGATTAAGTCCCAAATAATCCCGATCAACGCTGCCGTCTGTTTAAGCTTTTAGGAGCAATTCTTTAGTTAGCTAAAAAAAATGCTTTAAGCAAGATCTTATTATATATATATAAATTAAATATATCTCTTTCATATCACATATCTTCATTTGTTAATATAAAAAGAAAGAAGATCTCAATGTAGTTTAAAATACACTGTTTAAAAAACTAAATTTGATTTATTTAAGGAAATTTTTATGAATTTTACTGAAAAGACTTTAAATACACTCTAAATTTTTTTTGTTTATTTGCACATATTAAGAAAGGTAACCATTTTCCTCTTTTAATGTGTGCAAATTTGCACACCGTGTAATAAAGTTAAACACTGCCTGTTTACTTTAACATACCAAATTTGTCGCAGAGCGCAAAATAACACATAAAATGTTTAAAATAGAGTAAATGTAAGCTCCTAATGTTTATTATTTGTAGGAAATGTATTTTTAGTTTCAAAATTTTTGCAACTTTAAACATTTCATGTGTATATTTATGTGTATATTTTAAAGAACTCAAGTTCAAAATCGAATCCTGAACATCTTATACGTATGTATATTTATACAGATTCCTGTTGAAAAATAGATATTTTTCAGTAGTGGTTTTACACACACTTTACATAGTGTACAGGTACAAATGTAACATATTAATTAGTATTTTTATACTTACTTTGCAAAATACTTATGTATAAAAGATGTAATTTATAAATGGAAATTACAAATGTTTGATTTTATGAAATATAAAAATATATATACACGTATTCCAAGTTCTTAGGATGGGTTAAATTATGTCTTTTTCTTCAAAATGTTTGGTTTTCTTACAAATTATGAGATGGATACGTAAAAAAAGAAAATTGGATACATTTGGATACATTTTTGGCTTGGTCGGTGATACATTTTCTTGGGACGGCGCGGCAACACTGATCACCACATCTACTAATCAGACTTCTTCAACCATGGTCACTGAGGAGATGTGGTGATCTCCTAAATATCAGCTATAAATTCTACCTTTTGTAAATTATTGTTGATTTTCAACAACATTTTTCATAAGAAACGGCTTTAAGCTAAATAAAATTGTTAAATATAATTGTTATAAGGCCATAAATAACAAAAAAATTCTGAATGAATAATAAATTTAAGGTCAGTTAAACATACCGAAAGAAAGTCGGAGAGTCTCCTTAAAGTCGATGTTTAAAACATCGGTAAAACTTCCATCAATGTATCGTCAATTTCGCGTTGTTAGTAAATTGTAAACATCGATGGCAAGCATTGAAAATAGAACCGATATTATCGATGTTTCAAAAACATAGATGCATTGTCAATTTCGCGATCTTAGTAAATTGTAAACATCGATGGCAAACATCGAAAATTGAACCGATATTATCGATGTTTCAAAAACATCGATGCATCGTTTGCATCCCTAAAAATGATGTGTAAGATTAAAACGCTTGAACTGTGGACAATAGAGGCAAATTTTTTTTTTAAAGAGTTTAAATATTCTATTCAAATTTTTTTAATCAGTTGAATGAATTATTAAGAGATGGGTATCGATCGAAATGTGTATGAAGAGTGTTTACTTCTTAACTACATGTAGGGGATTGCCACCTGTTTAAAAAATCGAATTCCATTGGAATTAAAGGAATTAGGTAATTGAAATAGGTATCACCATATGAGAGTCAGACGAAAGAGGTTTAAGCTTGCAAATATTACGAAGAGGGTTGCCACCTGTTTGTGAAGTCAAATTTGGTTAAACTAAAATAATAATTGTGTCAAGCCAAAGGCTTACGACATCGTATTTGTCATTTTATTAAAAATACATACATTGTCAATCAGTGATGGGTCATTCCATTGAAAATAGGAAAACGACACAAATTATCTCTATTTCAGTAGTAACCTCTTTTTAAATTACTACATTTCATTAACCTGTAGGAAAATATTAAAAAATCAAAAGAAGTTGTAATTTTTGTCTATGGAAACTTTTATTTCATGCCTAATTACTATACACCAGTCACAAGGAGAGGAGGAGGATAATTTCAACTTTGTAATTTTAGAAATTTTATATTTAAGTGATTTTGTAGTTCAAACATCAAAGAGAAAATTTTATTATTCAAACATTTTTCTTGCAACTGTTAACAACCGAATTTTATACAATATTAAATATTAAATTGAATTTCTTAAAATCCTTGATATACTCACTACTATATTTGGCGATCCTGCCAAGAGAGGCAATAGCTGTAGTTGGAAGCAAAAAAAAAAATTTAAGAGTGCTGTAAGCTCACGACATTTTCGGTCAGCAAGCATTTTCCCTGTTGTGAATATAGTTCTACTAAGAAACAGTGTAATAGAATTAAATTGGCTATACCACGAAAGGACACAAGGACATGTTTAGTGTGATCGAAAGAACGGTTAAGCGTAGTCTATAGCCGAATCCGTTAATGGTTAATCGCTATCTGCATTGACGGAGAGGCACGACGACAGCACCACAATTGCGAGTACGGCGCCAACTATAACAACAACGACAATAGCAACAACAGCCGCAGCAGCGATTTCAACTAAAACGCGTCGCAACAGACAATTAAAACAGAAACAACAAATAAACGGCAGTGACGGAAGTTTCGTCAGTGGTAGCAAAAGCAGCTCTAATAAACCTCATCAGCTACATCAACAGAAATCAGTACACACATCAGTGTTAACGTCAAGAAAATTGTCGACTTTAGAAATTGTTAGTAGTAGCTTAAATAAGCGTGCACATAACAAAAATCACTCCCCAGCAATTGGTCGTGGTTACTTGCATCTTTCATACAACTCGTTGTCGTTAGCATACATTTAAATAAGAGCAGCTGCATAACGTGTGGAGTCGACAAGAGAAAATCTCTTGTCTACTTTGTGTCTGTTCATTACTGGCAACAATAACAACGGAAACAAGCTGCAGCAACAACAACGGCAACAAGTAGCAGCTATCAACACCGGCGATAAGCAGCAGCAACAACACCAAATCACAGCAACCGGCACAGCAGCCGCAGCAACTATCAGGTCGACTGTGCTGCTAATATCAGCAGTTTCAGAGCACAGTGGTGAGCTGTATCTTTTCATCTAATATTTTTGACAAATATCTTTATAAATATATAAATTGTAAATACTCCTTATAGAGATTATTTGAAGTTATATTATGTTTCGTTCTCCACCACACGACACACATACATCTACACGGGCTGATAATTTAAATGACTCGCTTATCGCTAGTCAGAATAATGATGACGTTTATGCAACTTCAGTCAAGCTTCCACAGTTTTGGACAAGTTGTCCAGAAGCTTGGTTTGTGCATACAGAAATGCAATTTAACATGAAAAACATTACACAAGATACTACAAAATATGAACACACAATCACAGCGCTTCCGCTAGAAGTAATAGTTACAATATTAGATTTCATTCAAAATCCTCCGCATAACAACAAGTTTTCAGAACTGAAGAAAATCTTAATTGAAAGACACTATTTAAGCGAAAGTAGAAAGTTAGATAAAATTTTTGTCAGATTCAGAGATGGGTGATCGTAAACCCTCTGAATTTTATCGGTCGCTCATGCTGCTTGCAGGTTCCAATTTTAGTCAAGATATTTTAAAGAAACTTTGCCTGAGAAAATTGCCCAAAAATCTTAGTGCGATATTAGCTAGTTCAAGTACAAATGATATTAATGAATTGGTGAAGCTAGCTGATAATATTTGGGAAGCGGTTAATAAAACCGATATTTCAGTTATGAATAGTTTTCAAAATTCTAAATCACAAGACACAATTATTCAGAATTTAGTTAAAACGACAAATCTTATATGCGAAAATTTTCAAAAACTTTCCTTTGAATTAGATTTTATTAAGCAACGAATTAATAAAAATTCTAGATATAGATCATTTAGTAGGAATTGTTTTAGAAGTCCATACAGAAGTAGATCACAATCTCGTGATAGTCAAAATTGGTTATGTAGATACCATTACAAATTTGGTGATAAGGCTCAGAAATGTCAACAGCCTTGTGCTTTTTCTAAAAACAAAAATTCCTTAAACTAGAGTCATCCGTTGTTGTGGCGGCAAACAATGGAAATTTAGATATATCCACACGTCGCCTATTTATTTTTGATAAAACAAACAAACTAAATTTTTTGATTGATAGTGGAGCAGAAATTTCTATACTTCCGGTAAAAAAAAATCCCTCATACAAAACGTTCTTCAGATATAATACTTACTGCAGCCAATGGTTCAACGTATGGTAAAAAGATTTTAAATATAAATTTAGGTTTAAGACGCGAGTTCCCATTTACGTTTCTCATAGCTGATATTGCGAAACCTATTATTGGTGCAGATTTTCTTTGCAAATACGGTCTCTTAACTGACATGAAATGCAAACGTTTAGTTGATCCAGTAACAAGTCTTTCGGTTAACACGGTTTCATGTGTTTGTAACATTTCGCTTCCAAAAATTTTCGTAGTAGATAACAAGTATACAAGATTGTTGAAGGAGTTTCCTTCTTTGATTGCTGAACCGGATTATTCGAAACCGGTTAAACATTCTACCGTTCACAGACTTTTTACTGAAGGAAATCTGCCATTCTCCAAGCCAAGGCGCTTGGATCCGATTAAATTTAAAGTAGCCAAAACTGAATTCGATTTTTTAGTGAGGACAGGGATTTGTAGACCTTCAAATTCTTGTGTAGCATCTCCATTGCATCTAGTACCTAAAAAAGAATGTTGTAACTGTACTGTTCAATATGTATCTCAGAAATAAGTTTATATTTTCGAAATTAGATTTGGTAAGGGCCTACCACCAAATTCCAATGACAAGAGGATATCTATAAAACTGTAATAACGACACCTTTCAGTATGTTTGAATTTATACGAATGCCTTTCGGACTAAGAAATTCAGCGCAAACTTTTCAAAGATTTATTAATGAAGTAGTTAGGGGTTTAGACTTTGTTTTTACATATATTGATGATCTATTGGTTGCAAGTGAAAATGAAGAACAGCATTTTAAAGATTTTATAAAGATCCGTATACTTTTCCAACGCCTAACAGAGTACGGGTTAAATATCAAACCAAATAAATGTACTTTCGGTGTTACAAGTATTGATTTTTTATTCCCGTTATATACCAGGGGCGGGAATTAGACCCTCTGACGAAAAAGTGATAGCTATTCGTAGTTTTGAATAGGCATGGTTAACTACTACCATCGATATGTACCAAAATTAGCTGAGTTTACGGCAGTTATATACGATTTAATCAATCGAACAACTAAGAAACATGACAAGTCCTTAATTTGGGATGACACAACAAATAAAGCATTTGAATGTATTAAAGAAAAGTTTGCGTCTACGATATTGTTAAATCATTTTAACAAAGATGCCAAACTCTCTTTAAATGTGGATGCATCTAATACGGCAATTGGTGGTGTCATACATCAAACGTTTGATAACAAATCAGAGCCACTAGCTTTCTTTTCTAAGAAACTTTCTCCATCCGAAGTTAAGTACAGTGCATTTGGCAGGGAGTTGCTAGCTATTTATTTGAACATTAAACATTTTCGCTATCTTTTAGAAGGATGACGATTTACAGTTTTTACAGATCACAAGCCTTTGATATTTGCTTTGAGTTCAAAAACCGAACGTAGTCCGAGACAAACTAGACATATGGAATTCATTGCACAATTTACTAATGACATACGATATATTAAAGGACACGAAAACATTGTAGCTGACACATTATCTCGAGCTTTCGAAGTTGATCAATTAAGGGTACAGAACTGAATTTCAAAGTTTTACAAAATGAACAAGAACAGGACGAGGAACTAAACACATTAAAATCTGGAGACACATCACATAACCTTAAATTTATTCAAATTCCACTTTTAAATTTTAATATTTGGTGTGAAATGAAAGGGTGAGAATCCTAGGCCATTTGTTCCAAATAGCTTACGCAAGACAGTGTTTAATATGTTACATGACATTACACATCCTGGTACAAAAGCTACACGTCGTCTAATTATTAAAAAGTACTATTGGCCAAAAATGCACAAAGAAATTAATATTTGGTCAAAAGAATGTATAAATTGTCAAAAATCGAAAGTTAATCGTCACACTAAATCTCCAGTAATTAAAATTCCGATTCCCAAAAGTAGATTTGAGCATATTCATTTAGATATTGTTGGACCTCTTCCTGTATCGAAAGGACATCGTTACATTTTTACAATAGTTGACAGGATCACGCGTTGGCCCCAGGCATACGCATTAAAGGACATTTCAGCGGCAGTGGTTGCAAATAAATTTTCCAGAGAATATGTTTCACGTTTTGGGGTACCGTTAAAAATCACTACAGATCAGGGTACTCAGTTTATGTCAAAAATGTTTTCGGAACTAACAAAATTGCTTGGTAGTCATCACGTTACAACTTCTGCATATCGTTCTCAAGGGAATGGTATGGTAGAACGGCTTCACAGGCAGTTAAAAGTTACGATAATGGCTAGAAATGGAACCAACAATTGGTATGATGAGCTGCCGATAATACTTCTGGGTTTACGATCGATGTATAAAGAAAGTATTTCAGCCACACCATCTGAGATGGTTTTTGGGCAAAATTTACGCCTACCCGGTGAACTTGTGGTTCCATGTGAAGAAAATTTTTCCCCAACTGAAGTTTTAGGCAATTTACGGGAACATTTTAAAAATGTTAAATCAAATTGAAAGCATAATCAAAATTCGGATACTGGTGTATATATACCAAAGGATTTGGAGACTTGTAAATGTGTTTTTATGCGTGTTATTAATAAAAGATCATTGCAACAACCATACGAAGGACCTTATAAGGTTGTTGAAAAACACAAAAAATATTTCAAACTTGAAGTAGATAATGAGGTTAAAACAATTCCGATAGACAGACTAAAACCAGCAATCATTGAAACAGAACTAATACCATAAACAAACACTAATATAATGAATAACACAACATCAAATAAGAAACGAGTTACTTTTAATTTATAAAACATTAATTATCTAGAAGGGGGAGTATTGTAGGGTTTGTATTTGTGTTACTGTCTTTTATTGTACTGTGCTAATTT
>NW_023458571.1:978387-981101 GCF_013731165.1 Rhagoletis pomonella | reverse complement strand
CTTGATTTTTTTACTTGGAACCAGAAGGCAAGTAAAAGCACTAAATTTAACACATTGTAAATGTAGTTTGAAGTTGAAAATTTGGGTTCTTGTGGCATTTACATAGGTATGTACTAGGGATGTTTCGAATGTTATATTTTACACATTCGCGAATGCGAATTTTCGGAATGCGAATGTCAGGAATAACATTAAAAATTCTATAATCTACTTTAGTCATGGTTTTGATTACATACAAATTTTGTAGATTAGACTGGTTTACAGCAAGAATGTTCTATAGATTCCATTATCCAATTCCTATGTATTGATCGGTGATTCCAAAAATCGAGATAATTTTTTTTTCTATGGATACGTTTTCGAGATATTTGCAATTTACCGTTATTCAGCTTAAAGCAAAAATTGGTTCCTTTTAATCACGTATATCTTACGAACCAATTTAAAAATCTTAAATCTAAAATACGGCAAATGAAAGCCAATGAAATTCTCCATAAACCGTATATACATCACTTTCCGGTAGGGCTTATAGTTTCTGACAAAGTAATTAATCATTCCAGCTTTTTTTATTTTGTAATGAAAAAAATATTTAAAAAAAATCAAACTTTAACAGAAGAAAAATCAAAAAAATAACAGCAGGTTCTGTGCCTAATTTTTTGTATTTGTACTAAAGCCTGTTCTGTTACAAAGGAAAAGTCAAGTTACTGATGAAGAAAATCGATGGATAAATACCAAATAATGAGTGGTCAAATAAAAATGAGCAAGATTATTTGTATGAAAATTGAGCACGAAAAAATGTTACTCATGCGCCGTGTACACCTAAGTAAAACGCTATTCTGCTCATATTTCATACAAAAAATCTTTGCGCATTTTCATTTGACCACTCATTACTTCATATCTATCCATCGATTTCCTTCATCAGTAACTTGATTTGTTTTTTGTAACAGAACAGGCTTTAGTACAAATGCAAAAATTTGGCACAGAACTGTTTTTTTTTAATTATCATCAATTAATCATTAAAAAATAAAAAAAAAACTGGAATGATAATTTTTCAGAAACTATTAGCCCTATCGGAAAGTGATGTATATACGGTTTATGGATGGATGAATTTGGAGAAATTGGCTTTCATTTGCCATATTTTATATTAAGATTTTTAAATTGGTTCGTAGGATATACGTGATTAAAAGGAACCAATTTTTGCTTTAAGCTGAATAACGGTAAATTGCAAATATCTCGAAAACGTATCCGTAGTAAAAAAAAATTAACACGAATTTCGGAATCACCGAGCAATTCTACATTGAAATTGGTTAGTGGCGTCTGGAGAACAAAAACCAAATTAAAATTTTTGATCCAGTGTTATTAGAACATTGAACGGGTGTTTAGCCTATACAGTGTTTTAATCTAGTAGTCAAAGTTCAAAAGCAGCATATTATATTAAAAAAAAAAGTAATTTCCTTTTCTCCCATGGGGCGATTTCTTAGAGCCTCGTATAAAAGGCCGGCTGCACTGAACAATTGCTCACTTGGAACGCTGGCAGGTGGAGCGCTCAAATATTTGCGGGCCAGATCTAAAGCCCTTGTTAGACAGACTTAGAGCCATTTCAACAATATTAGGGCAGAGAGTCCACCTGCCCATGTACACATTCGCATTCGCAAAACATTCGTATCATTTGATGCGAATGCGAATGTCGAATGCGAATGTGTAAAATGATACGAATCATTCGCATAACAAAAGTGAAAGCAAATATTCGCAACATCCCTGGTATATGTATCTACGTTCGTTAAAGTTTCAAAAGTGAAGTGTCAAATGACAGGGCTCGTCCTGTAGATGTGCAATAAAGTTTTATTTTTTTGAAACGGGTTGCTACATGTTACAAATTTTATTAAAATTATGAACACATAACCGTCGACGTGAGCAGACGTGCTTTACTCTTTGCTATATGTGAAGTTTCTAAATATAACGTGTAATTTCTGCCAAATAAAAAGTCTTAAAAGAGTTAACAGTTTCGTCTACACATAACGTGCGACTTTTTCTGTCCCTGCCACAAATTCAGTGTTGCTGCTGGTATAAGTCTGTTAAAATTGTGCACAATCAACGCTGCTGTCGCCGTTTCTGCATCTTTGCCGACTCTTTTGCTGCCGCTGTCCTCGCTTGCACTGTTGTCACTGGCGCCGCCGTCATTATCTTCGCTGCTTTAGCTGTCTCCATAGTCGCTGTTCTCGTTCTCTGCTTTTTAATTGCTGTTGTTGTCGTGTGCACAGTGCATTTTCTTGTTAATCTTGAATTGCTTTGCTGGATAGTTTTGCGAAAGCATGGGAACTCGCACTAAATCTGCGCGCCTGATCAGCACCTCACCATCAAAGCCACCTACGCCTCAACTTAAAGTAGGTAAAGGCGAGACTTGCTCTACGCCCGCATGGATTACACGGCTTGAAGGGAAAATGGAGAACGTAGTGGGGCAAATAACTGCACGACTGAAGACATCTGATGAACAGGTACTAAGTAGAATTATCGAGATCACAGCTGATCTGTCGAACATTAAGCGGAGTATGAGGGCGAATATATGCAACTTGAGCAGCTGCGTAAAGATGTGCGTGAGCTCAAGGCTGTACTTGCAGTACACGACAAAAACAGTGTTTCAGCGGACATTATTGTTTGTGGGATACCGCACGAAAATGAGGAAAACGTAAGCGATATTTTTGGAAAGCTGTGCGAAGCGATGG
>NW_023458571.1:970843-978287 GCF_013731165.1 Rhagoletis pomonella | reverse complement strand
TAGGGTTTGTATTTGTGTTACTGTCTTTTATTGTACTGTGCTAATTTCAACTTTGTAATTTTAGAAATTTTATATTTAAGTGATTTTGTAGTTCAAACATCAAAGAGAAAATTTTATTATTCAAACATTTTTCTTGCAACTGTTAACAACCGAATTTTATACAATATTAAATATTAAATTGAATTTCTTTAAATCCTTGATATACTCACTACTACATTCAAATTTTACAACACAAATATATCGTTCGTGAAAATTAAGTGATTTGGCTAAAATTCATCTTTGAGTGCACAAGGGTAAAATAGAGTTATTTTCGGTGTCCCATAAGTCACATTCATTCAAATGATAGTTACATAAAACTAAGAAATCGTTTGGTATTTTTGTTAAATCAATTTTATAAATTATTTTTCGTTCTATGTTAAAAAATATCTTTCGCTGTTGTATAAGTTCCAAGGACATAGTTAAAATTCACAATTGATCACATTCTGGAGTAAAATGTCCCACTAGTCACAATGGAATGGCCCTGATTTGTTCTGATGTTAATTTAAGTCAGGAATGTTTTCTCTCTTCACTTATTTCTTGCTTAATATGTCCAATTTTTTCTTTTGTCTGATACCCATATTGATATACCTATTTCAGTTACCTTATTCCCTCTTAATTCTGTAGTTATAAGCAATAACCGCCTAGGTCGTAAAACCTGAATTTGAGACAAAATGTTTCAAACGTTTTGATTGTAATGTTATCCTTATGGGGAAACCAAAATATTTTCGTCTATAACTTTTTAAATAGCCCAGCTGGCGAGATGGGGATTTCACATATACATGGAATATTAGTTTACCTGAAGTCCTTAAAGCAGTCTTTTAGTTATGGTCCTTACCAGATCCCCACTTGTTTTCTTAGAAATTGTGCTGATTATCTCTATGAGCCGTTAACAGCCTTATTTAATTTGTCTCTTAAAGAGGGAGTTTTTCCAACTGTATGGAAGGAATCGTTCATAACCCCCTTACATAAAAGCGGTGGCATGTCTTCAGTGGAGAACTACCGGGGCATAGCTAAGCTTTCTGCAATTCATAAATTATTTGAAGCAATTATAAAAAATCAGTTGACGCATTCTATCACTTCAAGCATTTCATACAGTCAACATGGCTTTTGCAAGGGCAAATCAACTTCTACAAATTTACTTGAATTAACATCCTTTATCTCAAAAGCATTTAGCGAGAGCAAAACTGTTGATGTTATATATACTGATTTCAGTAAAGCATTTGACAAAGTGTGCCACTCGCTGCTCATCTATAAACTTGATCTTCTTGGTCTTCCACCTAATTTTCTACGTTGGATCTCTTCATACCTCTATGATAGATCACAAAGGGTATTGTTTAAAAATACTATCTCTGACGTCATTGATGTTACTTCAGGAGTCCCTCAGGGTAGCCACCTAGGCCCGATTCTGTGCTTGCTTTTTATAAACGATATTTCTACAGATATAAAATTCTCCAAAAATTTAATGTATGCAGATGATGTAAAACTTTATAAATCGTACGTTTCAATTAAAGAAAGGTCTTTGCTACAATCAGACTTAAACAGCATGGCATACTGGTGTAAAGTAAATCTTATGCCTCTAAATCTTAAAAAATGTAAAGTAATGTGCTTCTCGCGAAGAGCTGTTCTGCCAGTTTCTTATATAATAGGTAACCATAACCTGGAACAGGTATACAATTTTGTGGACCTTGGTATCACAATGGATCCTAAGCTTAATTTTAATCTTCACATTAATGTGACAGTCAACAAGGCTAAAGGTGTACTTGCATTTGAGAAACGATGGTCAAAAGAATTTAGTTACCCTTATATCACTAAAACCCTGTTTACAACATTAGTTAGGCCGATTCTGGAATACGGCTCGGTGGTTTGGAATCCAAGGTATCAAATTTACTCAGACAAGATAGAATCAATTCAAAAACAATTCCTACTTTTTGCTTTAAGAAATTTCCGATGGGATTCTCAATATAGTCTTCCACCTTATACGAGTCGCTTAAAACTTATTAACCTTCCTACACTTGCCAGTCGCAGGGAAATGCTTGGTATAGTTTTTATGGTTAAATTACTGACAGGCTCAATTTCAAGTCCGTCTCTTCTGGCTGATGTAAGCTTTAATGTTCCCTCACGCGTATCAAGACACTTTTGTCCCATATTTCTGAAAGCTTGTAAAACCAATTTTGAATTGCACGACCCACTCCGTTGCTTATGCCAGGATTTTAACTCTCATTCCAGCACGTTTGATATATCAGATCCGCTCTTCAGCATTAAGAAAGCGATACTCTCCTCTCTCAATAAGTGAATTATTGACATAAATACATAAAATCAGCTGATGAATTTAGTTCTGTAGCTGAACAGTTTTAGATCTCGACACTTAAGAAACTCCTGCCTATCGTGACTCGGCACAAAAATTTAAAATATTGGTTCCGTACGTCATGCGGACTGCGCCCATCGTGCGGATGGGCGGGAATGGAGGGTAAAAACCGTTGGGATTATTATTATTATTAATACGATAGCATATATAACTCAATTCTTTCTAAAGTCGACTTAGGCGGTTATTGCTTATGACCACAGAATTAAAGTGAATCTGATTTTTTAAACATGTGGCAACCCTTCTACGTGTCGTTTAGAAGTCAAGCACTTTGAAAACCAATTGATACTAATATTTTAATATCTAATTCATTTAACTAATTTTTATTTATTTATTTTAATTAATTATGTCAAACACGCAACCATAAGTTATTTTTACAATGTTTGACCTTAAAACTAGATTACATAGGTAAAACTTAAATTAATTATTATTATAATTAGCAATTAATAATAATAGTGGTAGAAGTAATAGAGAATAGGACAAAAGTAGCGGTAGTAATACGGTTTAAGTAAGAGAATATAAGAGGTGGATAATGGTATAAATACATTAAATTGAAAGAAAAGAATACGTTCAACAATATTCTGCAAAATAAAAAAGCAATTCCTGTCTAGGGCGCAAAGTCCCCTTTATGTATCTAATTTTTAGGGGTAAAGTGTTCCATAAGCGGACAGAAAACACAAAGTATTGACGTTCGGTCACCAAACAACTATATTTCATTGGGACTGAGCGAACGGGAAGATTTGGAAAACTGAAGTCGATCTTTGAGATATCGGGGCTCCTGAGTAGTAATGATCTTCTGAAGTAACACTAAACATTTAAACTTTAGCAAATCGTCCTGTGCTTTGCAAACACAGAAATGTGGTCATAACGTTTTTTACAGTAGACGATGTTATTATACTATACATTAAGTTTACTACGACACACACTATCTCAATTAGTATACAGCTCACAACCATACAGTAAAAAATACGTTTTAGACAGAAGCAGTCGAATTTTCACTGGTGTGAAGTGTTGAGTAGTCCATAAATTTCGAAGCATACCATATACTTTGCCTATGGTGCTAAAAATGTGATTTCTCCACGTCAAAGTTCTATTTAATACAACCCCTAAATTTTTAACAGTGTCAACATATTTAATTAGCATTATTTAATTTAACTTCGGTGTAGTCGTCAAGTATGAAAATTTTATTATATATAGCGATGCACTGAGATTGATCTGGCTTAAGGATCAGTCCATTGTCAGAAGCCCCCCTGCTTATAAATTTCAAGTCGGTATTTAAATTTTTAGTACAAACATCAATTGAGTCAATGGGACAACTAACATATAATTGGGCATCGTCTGCATAAACATGGACATCACTATATTTAATCACACTAAACAGGTCATTAATATACAAAAAATCAGCTAGAGGCCAAGAATAGGACCTTGAGGGACACCTCAAGATAGAGGTAAGCATATGGATATAGTGTTACCGGCACATACTGCTTATAAACGGACACTGAGGTATGTTTGCATAAGAGTTGATGCCGACGTAGAAAAATTGAAAAGTTTTTAAGTTTTAAGATTAAAAGTTTGTGGTCCGCAGAGTCGAATGCTTTGGAATGGTCAAGTAGAGTAAGAAAAGTCACATATTTTTTGTCAATATTAAGTCTATTATCGCCTGAAACTTTTAAGAGTGCCGTAGTGCAGCTCCTATTGGATTTAAACCCCGACTGCAATAGGTTGACCAAGGAGTTCTTGCTCAGAAAGGCCCTCTTCCAAGTGTTAGGAAAAATTGACGTGGTGATGATAGTATTCAGAGCATAGGTAAGATATGTTAATATTTTTGGTAATACACATTTGAGAAACTTTGGATGAATACCATCAAGACCAGCCGCATTCGATTTTACACTAGTATGGACTGAACTACTTCACAATCATCAATATATTTAAAACAAAAACAAGGTATCACAACAGTAACTGTCATAACATATATTACTCACAGAATTGGGCAAACGTACAAATTGTTCATTTAATAGACTTACAGTACCTGATTCAGAGACAGAGTGGTTTTTGTTGCCAATCCCGATCTCAAAGATTCTTTTCCACGTCTGCTTGGAACCAACCGCCATAGTGAACTGATGCTCATAATATTATTTTTAATTTAATTGCTTTGGTGACATCTCGTCTGCGAGCCGTAAAGGTATTATAGTTTTCTAAGCATTTAAATCGCTTCCAGTTTCGATATGCATTGTTGCGTTTGTATATCAAATCATTAATATAGTTGTTGGCCATGGCCGTTTTTTATCATTGACTGATATGTATACAACCGGCACAAACTGATCAAAGACTGAACTAACGTTTGCTTCAAGGAAATTAATTTGATCATTGCTAGATACTAAGTTGTAAACAGATCTCCAGTCAACTTTATCCACAGCTTCTTCATTGTAATCAATATGTAGAAAGTCGCGATATGAACAGAAGCTAGTGTCATAGGTACTTAGAAAAACTTGGAACAGAAAGTTGGTCATAAAGTAGTATTTTTGTGGTGTCATTTACAAAAAATAGGTCCAGCAAATTGCTACTAATTTGCGTTTGAATCGTTAGCAGGGAATAAAACCAGGTTTTGCATGGCCAAAGCAAACTTACTTTCGCAAAGCAGTTCACTGTTAAAATCCTCTGCTATAACAATGTTATTATAATCAAGGGTCAAGTTTTCATAAATTCAATAAATGGTGCGTAGGCAATGTTCCTGTTTGGTCTGTACACACAACCAATAAGGATTTTTTCGTACTTAGATCTTCTTTCAATGAAAATATATTCGATTGTGTTGAAATTTTCTGAAGTACATTTAAGGGAACAAGACAGGCTAATTTTTTCAAACACAGCAACACTACCAAGCTTAACTCTATCTAAACGGAAAAGTTTATAACCACTAACATAAAACGAAGCATCATTATGCCGCGTAGATAGCCGTGTCTCAGATAAACACACAACATCCACACCAGAAAGCTCAAAGATAAATCTATGTTTACACATCATTGAAAAAATAAGTGAATAAAAGAACATTGCACTTTAGAAACATTAAAATGCGAATATTACCAAACGTAACAAAAGATAAGGTTAACAGAATAATTAAGAGGAAGTTTAAGTATCAAGAAAAGGGAAGATAAGAAAACGACATACATGAAAAGAGAAAGTTAAATTCGCCCTTAACACTAAACTACTACAATTCGCACTTAAACTAACACAAACTTAAATATACAAAATAACATATTCATTTATTGTTGTCTAACATAGCTACAATGGCCTCTTTGGTAAGTACCTTGACAGCTGCGTCTCCAAGCAGCACGCTGACGTATACTTCGCCTCTAACAGAATAGGCAGATGTTAAACGCCTTTACTTTTTCAGCTGTGTCGCGAAATGCATAACTTCGCGGTTACCTTTGGTAAGGCATTCGTTTATATAAACTCTCCCATCAGGATGGCTCCAATGTCACGAAGCTGAAAGCACCTTTTTTTGATTTTGTAAAACCTGGCAGCAGCTTTCAATAGTAGAGATCAGTCAAATGGAGAGACTAACTTAATAATGAGAGGTACATATTTGGTGTTATCTTTCCCTCTGTGCACGCGAATCGCAGCGCGAACGGGGGGAGCATTTACATCCATCGCTTCGCACAGCTTTCCAAAAATATCGCTTACGTTTTCCTCACTTTCCTGCGGTATCCCAAACAATAATGTCCGCTGAAACACTGTTTTTGTCGTGTACTGCAAGTACAGCCTTGAGCTAACGCACATCTTTACGCAGCTGCTCAAGTTGCATATATTCGCTCTCAACTTTCGCGAGCCTTACCGCGAAATCCCTCATACTCCGTTTAATGTTCGTCAGATCAGCTGTTATCTCGATAATTCTACTTCGTACCTGTTCATCAGATGTCTTCAGTCGTGCAGTTATTTGCCCCACTACGTTCTCCATTTTCCCTTCAAGCCGTGTAATCCATGCAGGCGTAGAGCAAGTCTCGCCTTTACCTACTTTAAGTTGAGGCGTAGGTGGCTTTGATGGTGAGGTGCTGATCAGGCGCGCAGATTTAGTGCGAGTTCCCATGCTTTCGCAAAACTATCCAGCAAAGCAATTCAAGATTAACAAGAAAATGCACCGTGCACACGACAACAACAGCAATTAAAAAGCAGAGAACGACAACAGCGACTATGGAGACAGCTAAAGCAGCGAAGATAATGACGGCGGCGCCAGTGACAACAGTGCAAGCGAGGACAGCGGCAGCAAAAGAGTCAGAAACGGCGACAGCAGCGTTGATTGTGCACAATTTTAACAGACTTATACCAGCAGCAACACTGAATTTGTGGCAGGGACAGAAAAAGTCGCACGTTATGTGTAGACGAAACTTTTAATTCTTTTAAGACTTTTTATTTGGCAGAAATTACACGTTATATTTAGAAACTTCACATATAGCAAAGAGCACGTCTGCTCACGTCGACGGTTATGTGTTCATAATTATAATAAAATTTGTAACATGTAGCAACCCGTTTCAAAAAAAAAAACTTTATTGCACATATACAGGACGAGCCCTGTCATTTGACACTTCACTTTTGAAACTTTAACGCACGTACATACATATTTCAGGGATGTTGCGAATATTTGCATTCACATTTGTTATGCGAATGATTCGCATCATTTTACACATTCGCATTCGCATCAAATGATATGAGTGTTTTGCGAATGCGAATGTGGATTCTCTGCCCTAATATTGTTGAAATGGCTCTAAGTCTGTCTAACAAGGGTGCGGACAATAACCGGCTTTTAGCTTCAGGCGCTAAACGGTTAAGTAGTATATCAAGCAAATTGATGGGCGTCCAACAAATACTGATTAAAGTCTTATAAGCAACCTAGAAATAATTTTAGATACCTCCAGCGAAAGCGAAGGTTCGGATGTTGAATCTAGAGATATTAAAAAATGTGAAATTAAAGCTCAAAGAAAAACGTGCTAATCTCGGTGAAAATCTTCTCGATTGTTGGAAAACTAAACTAAAATACGACAAATTCGC
>NW_023458571.1:962305-970833 GCF_013731165.1 Rhagoletis pomonella | reverse complement strand
TTTGGACACTTTTTTTTTGAAAAATTGCATTTAAAATTTTACTATAACGCAGCCGAATTTCAGAAAATTAACCGAGAAAGCTGTATTTATTACTTCACGTACTTATTTCGCCTTGATTCCATGCAAACATTTTAAGGTTTTCCAGCAATGTTTTCAACATATTAAAGAGCATGCAGATAAAATTCATACAAAAGCGTAAACTTTTTTTTTACAAATAGTATAAATAAGCAATGGCAAATAATGCAAAATTTGTTTTATTTCCAATCTTTGTTGTTTGTTATTCTCTGCACTTCTTGCAAACTCTCATATCTTTTTAGTTTACAACAGGACATTCTGTTTAGCTGACAATTCATAATGGGTTCAAAGTTATATTTCTCTAAACGTACTACATCTATTGGAGGTGCCACGCCCCTGATAAACACTCACTCTCTTTCAGTTTACTATAAATGCCACGCCCTATTGTACAAACTCATTAGTATGCCTTTACCATAGATCCTCTCACCAAATTTTAAAGTCATGTGAATTAGGGGTCCGAAGATATAGCAAATGTAATATTTCACGGCTATGGAATGTGCCGCGTGCCATGTGCAAACTGGTTTATATTTACCTCACTATAAGGGCCTACTTTTGTTTTGTCCTCACAATAAATTTCAAAGTCATGTGACTTATCATTCCTAAGTTTTAACTGATTGAATTTTAAACCCTGTGGGATATTCAACGCCCATTTTACAAACTTATTTATATGGGTACTTTACTTTCAGCATACATATTTCATAGTTCTGTCTTCACATAAAATTTCAAAGTCATGTGACTTACGGTTCCGAAGTTATTGCTGATTAAAAATTTCTAACCGATAGAATGTGCCACGCCCCTTTTACAAAAGTATATCTACTTTACCATAAGAATCTACCGTAGATATGTATGTCAACACACTAAATTTCAAACTCATGTGACTTACGGTTTTGGAGTTATAGCTGATTAAATATTTCACGCCTATGGGATGTGCCACGCCCCTTGTACAAACTTATTCATATACACTAGAGTGGTCTAAAAAAATAAAGTCGGAGTTTTAATGCCGGCACACCCTAGGATTGATCTATATCGAAAAAAATATACCCCTATTTTTTTATTTTTAAATCCAAAAATATTTAGGGAGTGCTCAAAGCGCACAAAGTCTTCCATGTATTTTATATGGAGGAAAAACAATTTTTCGTAGAAATGGTATAAAACTCTTGAAAATCAATATTTTTCGTCCGGAAAACTGTGGTTCTCTTCAGGAGACTTCCAGTATTAATATTCAATTGTTTATTTAACCATTTTTTATGAGTAAAGATTTTTTATTGGTCCCCCCATTGCATTTTCTAAGGGCTTTGGAGGACCTATAAAATATAGTTACCATGAAAAAATTGTTAAAGAAACAATCGAGTATTATTACTGGGAGCCTCCTTAAGATAACTAAAGTTTTTCGATCTAAAAATATTGATTTTCAAGAATTCTACACTATTTCTACGAAAAGATGTTTTTTCTCCATATAAAATATGTACATAGAAAACTTTGAGCGCTTTGAGCACTACCTAAATAATTTTTTATTTCAAAATAAAAAAATATGGGTATATATTTTTTCGGTATATAACAATCGGCATCAAAATTCCGACCTTATTTTTTTACATACATTTTTGGACCACTTTTAATATACACCTTACTATAAGTGCCTACCATGTACATATGTATATGTCTTCATTCCACATTTCAAATTCATGTGACGTATGATTCCGTAGTTATGGCTGATTAAAAATTTCATACTGATAGGATATGCCACGCCCCTACTATTTATTTTTATATATTTTTTTATTTAACTATGGAATACATTAATATTCTTACTAGCTATGCACTTATAATAAGGATCTTTGAGTTTGAATATGAGTTCGGACTAAGTTTTTCAATACCACTCCATGAAGTAAGAGGTCGATATCCTTTTCCTTATTGAGTTCTCTCAAGTTTCGCGCAACGGGTGCATTTAAAGCATAATTAGATTTGTTTATTTGCACATGAAACGTGTCGAAATGGCGGAGGTTCCTAAAAGCATAAACAGACGGCAGCGTTGATCCGGATCAACTCGGGAATTAACTGCAGTTGATTTGGATTAAGTCCGAGTTAATCCGGATCAACGCTGCCGTCTGTTTAAGCTTTAACAGGTATATTAAGAGCTAATCTTTTTAAGATCTCAGTACAATCAAGGAACACAACAAAAGTGTTCTTCTGCTGTGTAGTAAGGTCAAACTTAAAAGCTGACATCGAGAATCATATGGAGGCAAGGACTCTGAAAAGTTCAACGGCCGCAACGCAAATTTTACGAATACCTTTTGTACCCGTTCAATTCTTTTTACGTAATTGGCTTGAAAAGGCCGCCAGACCAAAGCAGCATATTCTAGACGGGACCTAACAAATGCTATAGACAATTTTTAAGAGTATAAGGATCTGCAAAATGTGTACTATTCCGCCTTATGAAAGCTAACATAGCGTACGCTTTACTGAATGTGAGTTTAGAGTCGAAGAATACCCCTAAGTCTTTGATTTGGTCTACAGTTTTCAGTTTATACCCCGAAATATGATAGGTATAATATGTAGTGTTAACTTTTCTTGAAAAAACTACTTGAAAGCATTTGTTGGTATTTAAAAATAAACGATTTTTCTCGCACCGAGAATGAACCCGGTCGATATCAGATTGCAATAAACCTGAATCTTCAGCATTCGATATGGTGAAGTAAATTTTTAGGTCGTCAGCGTAGAGGAGAAATTTCGAAAAGAGAAAACAAGAACTTATATCATTAATAAAAAATATAAAGAATTGGACCAAGAATACTGCCTTGAGGGACACCCGACGTTACCTGAAAAGGATGGGAAGTAATGTTGTCCAATACTACTGTGCAGATGCTACCAGACAAATATGACGCTAACCAGTTTAGGAAGGTGGAATGAAACCCTAAATAAGCTAATTTAGTGAGCAATATTTTATGAGAGACCCGATCAAAGGCCTTCGAAAAGTCCGTGTAGATGGCATCTACCTGATAGCCAGCCTTAAAGCTATCAATACAGTCCTCTGAGAAAATCGCAAGATTTGATTCCGTAGACCTTCCACTGATAAAACCGTGTTGATTCGGGCTTATAAGGCTAGAAACTGCGAAATTCAGCTTTGATTTAACAACGATCTCAAATAATTCCGAAAGTGTTGTCAATTTCGTTATAGGTCTATAGTTTGTGACGTCATTTTTAATTCCACTTTTAAAAATTGGAGTTATATGAGCCTTTTTCCAGTCCTGTAGAAATATTTCAGCGGAGAGCGACTTATTAAAAATTAACATTAATGGCTTTGTGAGTCTATAACACTTTTTGAGGAGAACAGGTGATAGACCATCAGACTCGGATATGGATGAGGGCTTCAGAGTTGCAATCGCTTCTTGAACGTCCAAACGACAAAGAGGAATCTGAGAAACCTGAATAGCTTAGATCGTTACCCGAATCGGGTACAAAATTGGCACTGAAAAATTCAGCAAAAAGATTTGCCGTTTCTTCTGTATAATTGGCATATTTATCTCTATAAAACATAGAGGATGGAACATTCGAAGTTGATTTTTTCGATTTAATAAAATTCCAGAAGGCTTTCACGTTCTTTTTAATATTGTATTCAAAATTCCTAATATACCTATTAGTTTGAGTTTTGATTTAAAAACCTCAAAGCAACTAGTTAAGCAAAAATTAGCAAACATCCGTTCCCAATCAAACTCAAGTAACGCGGAGTTTAACATTTCAAAATTACACTTAGAAAAATTAAATTTTACGGTCTCGGTATCTGGAGAGGTATTAAAAAACTTGTAGAACCCTATATCTAGAGTTACCGGAATGTGGTGAATACAAGCCGGAGAAATCGGCGAGCTACATTCTAGAAGTTGAAAATGTAAATTATTTGATAAGAATATTAAATTTAACAATCGATTACAACTATTAAGAAAGCTGTTTACTTGGAGCAATCCAATACTTAAAAAATTATCTATCAAGTAAGTTTCTAGAGAAGTGTTGACATTAGAAGGCGTAAGAGAATATGAATTGGCCAAGAAAGACTAAGATATGTTGCTCAGATTAAAGTCACCGAGTACACAAAGCTGTTGACTCCCAATTTTAGAGTGTAATGAGATGACATTGTCGACATGTGCATTGTACAGAGACTGTAGACTAAGTAGAGGGGCATATGAATAACTTTGCGGTGGTTCCAAGAAGTCGCGCGCAAATGTGTTCCAGTGTGGAGTCATTATTGTCGAGGCATATTAGGGCGGCTCGAAGGTCACGCTTAGCAGCAATTAAGATACCACCACCTCTGTTACAGCAATTTTTAACAACATCTCTGTCCTTCCGGAATACATCATAAAGATTCGAGTAAAAATATTCGGAGTCATAGAAATTTATATTGAGCCAGGTTTCGATGAGAACGAAGACATCCTAACTTATTTGGGAGCTCAACAAGCGCACGTCAGACGACTTGGTTCGCATTCCAGAGATGTTTCGAAAATAAATACGAATATTACTATCGGCTGTGATATTAGTCAGATTGTTGATAGCAGCTAAGTTTTCAGGTTGTGAAGATCTTCCTTTCGAAAAAACTGAAAGGGGCGAACTTTCGCGTCAGCAGGCCAATCGGCAGGTTTCATAACCATTTCAAACAAATATGGCGGAACGCCCAGCTTGAAATTAATCTTTCTTAAAGAGCTCGTATCAGCATCCTTCTTAACACAAGCAATTTGATTACGGTCGATGCTTGAATGCTTTGCAACAAAAGATATGATATTATCCTCAGGCACTGTTTAAAGGAGGAAATGTGAATCCATTTCTTTGTTGCAATCACATCCAACTCACTACTGGTGTTTAACCCAACGACCACAGCACGAGTCTTCTTTTGGTTTTTGTTCCTTTTATTTTCAATAGTTGTCCATTGTGCATGCGAGGGCGGCTGAGCAGCAGCAGCGTCGGTAGCAGCAGCAGTATCAGCAGAGACCATAGCACCAGAAGTTATCGTAATACCAACATTAGGCACACCAACATCAACAGTACCGCCACTAGCCGATGACACAGGAATGGCGCATAAATCAGCACCCGCTGCTAACAAACTATTCATACCTTCAACAACACCAGAAGAGGTCGTAACATCAATATTAGGCACAACAACACCAGCAGAACCACCACCAGTGATGTTAAGTGCCAGACTTTCCTCGCTTTGCTTGACAGTTCAAACTTTGACAACAAAGAGTGAAACGCAGAAGGTATGCTACAATAAACGCTTTGACAGCTTTTGCGTTCTCCTTTTCCTCCATATTTTTTATCTGTAAAATAGATAACAATATAATAATATGCATTAATAATAGCAATAATAATTCCTATTTACCCTATTTTTGTCATTAAATGCAAATGCAAGCGCACGAGGAAAGATACATGTAGACAGCTGATTGCCAAAGCGGGCAAAAGTTGAGAGTTGCCCAAGATTTTGCTTCGTTTTGCTTTGATTTGCTTCAAACGTTTTTTACGTGAGCATACTCATGCATATGCCTACATCGATCTTATATGTCAAAGCAAAGAACTATCAAGCAAAGCGAAGAAAGTTGTATGTGAATCAGCCTTTATAGGCACAGCGCCTAAGACAGCACCCACGGCCGACGAACCATTCACACCATTAGCGCTACCTCCAATGGCGACAGAATAAGTGAGAGGAGTAGCACAAGTGGTGAAGCAATTGAAACTTGGAATACATGAGTCAGCAGACTTAGCGCTATGAGCAGCAGGCAGAAACTACTTACTGGGAGCTGTATTGTTCTTACTGAAAGCTGTATTGTTGTTATTAGAAGAGCGAAGGTCGAGGCGAACGCCTTTCACTTCAGCTGAGAGCGTAGTAATTGCAGAGGCGAGCTCTTCAAAGCGAAATGTACTTTTTAAAGAGTGAAGTTCAGACTGCAGGCATTCAGTTTTGCAAATTAAGCGCTTTTTGTCTTCGCGGAGTGCATTAACCAACGCAATAACGCGTGCGTTCTCCGCTTTAAAAGCAGCAATTTCCTTTACGACCATTTGTAATAATATTAATTGATTTCCACCTATTGTCACCTATTTACAGATTTGAAATAAGTTAAGTTGATAAATAAATGAAATATGAAAATGTGGATATCAAATTAAAGAAGCTTAAGAAAGATAGCTATTGGAAATATTTTTTGGAAGGGCTGCCCACCTACTTGAAAATTTTAACTCAGTCAAATTGATGAAATATATGAAATATTGCAATGTGGGTATCAAACCAAAGAGTTTAGGAGGGCTTACAGTGGAAAGCTTTTTTGCCACCAGTTTCAAAATTTGTATTCAATTAAATTGGTAAAAAAAATATACATTAGAATATGGGTATTAAACTAAGCGGTTTGAGAAAGATATCTGCTGGAAATATTTTTGGGAAGGTTAGCGCCTATTGGACAATTTTAACTCAGTTAAATTGATGAAATAAATGAAATATTGCAAAGCGGGTATCTAAATTTAATTGATAAAATAAATGATATATTGCAACATAGGTATTAAATTAAAGAGATAGCAGCTGGAAATATTTTTGAGAATTGCCACCTATTTGAAAATTTTAACTCAGTTAAACTGATAAAATAAATTTAATATTGCAATGTGAGTATCAAACTTTATATTTTTAAGAAGGCTTACAGCCGAAAATATGTTTAAGGGGGGTTGCCACCAGTTTGAAAATTTAACTAAGTTTAATTGATAAAATAAACCACATATTACAATAAAGGTATAATTTGAAAGAGGCTTGGAAAGATGACTATTCGAAATACTTTTTAGGAGTGTTGCCAGCTTTTTGAAAATTTTAATTTAGTTAAAGTAGTTAAATAAATGAAATATAGCGATAGGGTAGGGTATCAAACTAAAGAGTTTTAAGACGATTTACAGCCGAAAATATGTTTGAGGAGGGTTGCCACCTGTTTGAAAATTTAACTCAGTAAGTTGATAAAAAGGGTATTCATCAAACCTTATAAATGCATTGTAAACCGTATAAACTTATAATTGTGTAAACCTTATAAATGAACTGTCAAAATTTGTATGGAAACTCGTTTACACATTTCTGATAAATTTATCCAGCGATTTCACTGAATAAACTTGATAAACTGAAGACAATGCAACTCTGTCGCAACTCTAGCTATGTTTTCTTAGGCAATAATCGGGATCCGCATACAAATTTTGCACGCAAATTCAACAACGATATGATCCTGATAGAGATCTGGTTCAATTATTATCCCGTCTGTTTGTTTTGTTTCACTGATAATTCGCAAAGTTTGGTAGCCGTGACAAATGAATTCATACACAAACAGACATTCTGCCATTGTTTCTTATAACTTGCTTCAAATCAATAGCCTTTATGTTATATGTACATTTATTTAAATAGATATCTCGTAAATATAATTTTTTCCAATTTAGTGAGGTAGTTTCTATAATTTCTTTATCCCCGTGCTAGTAGTATAAAGTTAGTGACACTGCGCTTTATAACCAAAGAAAACACGACTATTGTCGCATGTGTAAACGAAAAGAGAGTGTGGGTCGTTCATGTAACTGAGTGCATAAACTTATAAGATTATCTGCTTGATAAAGTTATCGGTTTAGATGAATACCACTAAAATAAATGAAATGTTACAATGTACATAGATACAAAAGGTATTTTAGAAATCTTGATTTGGAAATATTTTCAATAGGAGGATAATTATCTAAAAGTAAAGACTAAAAATATCGAAATTAAATGAAAAATTACATAATTAGTTCCAACGAATAGTGTTTGGAAAAGCTTTACTAGATACATTTTTCTAAATGTTTCCACTTATCCAAAAGCCGAACAGTTCAAATAAAAAGATAGTTTGTAACATCTCTTTAAACGAAGTGATCATACTATCAACGAAGAGTTTGTATACAAATTACGCAATGAAAAAAAAATTATAAAAAACTACTCATATAAATGAATAAATAATAAAAAGCGTAACGTAAAAATATACCATGAAAGGTGTTTAAAAAATCCTTAATGAAAATTTAAATTGTTGTCACCATTCCCTAACATTATGAAACAGTTAACTTTTAATCATAAACAATTTAATTTGGGGTCGCCATAGCCTAAAGTGTAAAGATAATGTGCCTGCTTGAGCGTTGAGGTTTTCCGACTTTAAATGTCAAAGAGTCTACCTTAGTGAAATACACATCTACCTAACATACTCACATTTTCCATAAACTTTTTTGCTTAATTAGATGAGCTGCCTCAGGTTTTTAGATAATATTATGAAGATTATGATTATTATTATTGTGATCTCCTATAATATGCCCAACCAAACATTTCCAAGTTAAAGCGTGAGCAGAAGGGCATTTAAGATGCAAATGTTAAGATAATAAGAGTTGCAGAACTGAACCACCCAGGTAGAATTTTTAACAAGGGCGTTTAATTTCTGGCGTATGCCGAT
>NW_023458571.1:957875-962205 GCF_013731165.1 Rhagoletis pomonella | reverse complement strand
CAGGTAGAATTTTTAACAAGGGCGTTTAATTTCTGGCGTATGCCGATGACATCGACGTCAACGGTAACAAAAATCTCGAAGTCTGTTCTGCCTTTTGCAAGTTGGATAACGAAGCAAAGCGATTAGGTCTGGTGATCACCGAGGACAAGACGAAGTATCTCCTGTAGTGATGAGCGATATCTCACTACCGGTAATTTTATCACTGTGATTTAAAAATCGCTTATAGTGACAGTGACTGCTACTGCTAGGCCACAGTATCAGTGATTGGCCAACAGAAGTTGCAAATTGTGATTTTTCTCTATCATATTAGAAATAGTGATTTTTTAAATTTTAATTATTTATTGTGAATATGCTCGTATGTATCATATGTATATTCCGTTTTTTCTTTACCGTTCCATGGTTGTTTTAAATGGACATTTTCAAGTACGCAGTTTGATTTGCTTGTTCACGTTATTTGCGTTTCAGTTTTTTACTTCAAAATTTGTATCAACGAGTAAAGAAAGCCGCAAGTATTAATAAAAAAAACCAAGTGAAATATGGCAATTTTTGAGCGAATAAATGAAGCTTTTACCTCATTTCCCTACATTTACCAACACTTAATTATTCTTATGTGCCAGAGTGAGGTCTTTGGAGAAGAAGTTAAAGTTCTATTTTTAAATGTTCTCCTCGTTCCGATGAAATGGGATTGCTCACAATCAAAGGGCGAACGATTCAATAGACGACATTCCTGTCAGCCTGAAACGACCCATAATTCTGCCTTCACACCATCCGGTGACGCTTCTAATCGTCGACTTTTTCCATCGTAAATACCACCATCATCACAGCGAAGTTGTGGTAAACGAAATACGTCAAAAATATTGGGTGAGTGGATTAAGAGCATTAGTTGGCAGCGTCGGAAGAAAGTGCGGACTTTGTCAAATTCGCAGCCACCAGAAATGGGTTCTATGCCACCTGAGCGCCTCGCATTGAATACGCGCCCATATACTTCACGTTATTTGCGTTTCAGTTTTTTACTTCAAAATTTGTACCAACGAGTAAAGAAAGCTGCAAGTATTAATAAAAAAACGAAGTGAAATATGGCAATTTTTGAGCGAATAAATGAAGCTTTTACCTCTTTTCCCTACATTTACCAACACTGATTTGTCATAATTTATTAGGACTATTATACATTTCTGTATTATTAAGAGAACTAGCGATCACAATAGCCATAAAAAATCACTGTGATTTAAAAATCGCAATCACTCTTTTCGCTGATACTGAAAAATCGCTATTTCGCCCATCACTAATCTCCTGTCATTAAACAAACAGTAATTTCAGAAAGTAAAGAATTTCGGTTACTTGGAAACCATCATAACACCGCAAATAATGTCGGCATCGAAATCCGTCGCAGAAGCACTCTAGACAACAAGTGCTACTTTGGACTGAATAGGCAATTAGGGAGAAAAGTTCTCTCTCAACGTACAAAAACCTCACACTATAAGCTACTCATTATGCCCGAGCTGGTGTATGGCGCTGAAACTTAAACAATAACAACATTCGATCAGGCGGCGATTGGAGTGTTCAAGACCTTACGTCAGATTTATAGGCCTCTACGCGTTGGCGACGGCGAGTACCGCAGACGATGGAGCGATGAGCTTAATGAGCTTTACAACGAAATGGACATAGTACAGCGAATCAAAATACAGCGGCTCCGCCGGCTTGGCTATGTCATTCTATTGGGCACCGGCGTACCAGGTCTGAAAGCATTCAACTGGCAATCCGGTGATTGTAGCAGAGGAAGAGGGAGACCCTCCCTGCAATGGAGAGACCAAGTGGGGAAGGACTTGGCTTCACGTGGCATTTTCAATTGGCCTGAGTTGGCATAGAGAGAAATGACTGGCATGTTTTGTCGAACTCGGCCAAAATCGCTTATGCGGTTACCAACTAAGAAGATGCAAATGATAAATGACGGGGTTGGGGGACCTTCTTCTTGGATACACCAGGAGGAACTAGGAAAACATTCCTTATCAGATTGATTCTGGTAACGGTTCGATCAAAAAATTATATAGCCTTAGCTCTCGCTTCGTCTGGAATAGCTTCTACATTGTTATCAGGTGGAAGCACTGCTCATTCAGCTATTAAGCTGCAATTGAACATACAAATCATCGAAACTCCCTCATGCAATATTTTCAGAACATCCGGTATGGGAAAGTTATTACAAAAATATAAAATCATTGTTTAGTGTGAGTTCACGATGGCGCACATAAAATCTCTTGAAGTCCTTGATCGATCGGTGCGAGATTTGCGTAGAAATGTTCAACCAATTGGGAACGCATTGCACCCAGGAGATTTTACGCAAACACTTCCTATAATTTCTCGATCGCCACCAGCAGACGAGATAAATGCTTGCCTGAAATATTCAACATTGTAGCAACACGAAGATAGATTTCAGTGCACTACGAATATGTGTGTCCAGCTACAGAACGATCTATCAGCCGAGGTATTCTCGCGAAAATTACTGGCTATTAGGAGTCGATGAGAGCTCAGGACGAGTTTCATTGCCTCATAACTTTTGTAACTTAGAAACATCGAAAGGAGAGCTGATCAAAAGAATGCTTCTTAATATTCAAATTAATTATTGGAATCACGATTGGCTCAGTGAACGACGATTTCTATCAACTCAATAATGCTTTTCAAAGTGAAGAAATAATATATACCTCGATAAACACCGTTGTGAAAACAGATGAAGCATTTAATAATCCAACGGAAGTTTTGAACGCGATTAATCTTCCAGGAATGATCCCACATGCTGAAATTTAAAATAAGTGTGCCACAGCAAAGCGTGGTAGGGTACCGCCAGTTTTTTTTTGTAAAAATTAGAAAAAAAATTTAAACAAAGACAATCGTCAAAACGTCGGGGTATTCATATTTTTGACGCTGACTATATATGTATATAACACGTATGTATGTAAGTGTGTACGTGTACGAGGACTCCGAAACAGCTGATGAATGTGATGTTGATGTTATTAACAGAAATACCATGACGTAGTCTGGAGATTGTTCCTTTAAAGTTTAGCACCTATTGGACTCCAAATAAAATAATTGCCACCCATGTAAAAAAAAAATATGTAAAAGTTAAATCAAATATTTTAGAATTGTTTTCAAATGAAGGGTGATTGAGGACGTCTTAATAAAAATACATTTTTTAATATAGCATTGACGAAGTAAGTTAAACTTTTAGAAAATAAAATTAAACTCTGGGCAAATGGATTTAAACTTTCAGCTGATGGATTTAAAATTTGGGCAAATAAATTTAAACTTTGGGCAAATAAAATTAATCTTTTGGCAAATAAAATTAAATTCAACTATAACACTAGGCAGTGTTTGAAGAACTGACATTTGCTTTATTTAGTGTATTTTTCAGTTTGTCAAACACTGTTTAGTACTATAGTAGAGTTTTATTTTATTTGCCTTAAATTTATTTGCCAAAAGTTTAAATCTATCTGCTGAAAGTTTAAATCCATTTGCCCAGAATTTAATTTTATTTGCCAAAAGTTTAACTTAATGCTATATTTATGTGTGGCACCTATAAAATCAAAGAGTTGCGAGCTATTAAAACAGTTATTTTTAAAATATCGAAAACAATTTAAAAACTTTACACTTAAGATTTAGTAAAAAATCAAGTTCATGGTGGGAAAATTAAATCCTTGTTTATTCAGATTAATTACACTGTGCAAGTTGAAAATTTAGGCAAATTTTCTGATAGTGTATATTTCTTAAATTGGCCTTCTCAATTCAATGGGGTCCCAGATGGCCAGACTAGCTCCAGTTTTCGAGATAACGGTACTTAAAGTTTGCTTGAATTTTAACTTTTTTGTAAATAAATCTCTTAATTTTAAAGATATTTTACTGAAATACTTTACTTTACCTATTACTGAAAATCATCGCATCGATTTACTATAACATATATGTTACAACGCAACGTCAGATGTCATTGTAAGCGATAATTATTAAACACCACCAACAAATGCATACCTGCGCCGCACTCCAATTGATGGGTCAAAGTAGAGAGCACAAAGAAAACTCGCTTTTACTTTGCAGCTATCGCCGTGTGCAGATCAACGGATGCGTTAAAGCACAAATATAAGCAAATCTTATGGAATTTGCTAAAATGTTAAATAAAATTGTTAATCTGAATTAAATTGTAAATTAAATATTTAAATAAAATTAATTACAGATTTTCACAGACATCAGCGCAAAATATTGCTTTTTTCTTAACCGCAGCAGCCGACGCCCACAGTACCTAGACAGGTAGAAGCACTTCAGTCTTCACGGGCGCAGCTGCACTCAA
>NW_023458571.1:937637-957775 GCF_013731165.1 Rhagoletis pomonella | reverse complement strand
TAGACAGGTAGAAGCACTTCAGTCTTCACGGGCGCAGCTGCACTCAATCTCTTGGCAGCAGGCTTTGTCCTCTCATGTGAATACACATACGATTTATGGTTATGCTGCGGGAGGTGTGGATGGTACTCCCTACGTCAATTCAGTTTTGACTAGTGGCCTGGAAGCGTTAACCAGGGTGCCTAACAGCTACGACTATTATCGACATTGGCCGCCAGTATCCAACAGTCATATTCCTACTGCACCAGCGGCGACATCCGAAATGAGGTTATCATCTGCACAAATAGCATAGCGACTGGTCATTAACAAAGATCTCCCGACATTCTCCGGTAAACCAGAGGAGTGGCCGCTATTTATTGCCTGCTTCGAGCACTCAACGGAGCAGTGCGGCTTCACAGATGCTGAGAATATGATTCGGCTACAGCGATATTTGAAAGGGGTTGCGCTAGAATCAGTGAGAGGTAAACTAATGACGCCTGCAACTATATGGCAGGCCATTGAAACCTTAAGGATGCTGTATGGGTGTACAGATGCCATATGTCATTCACTGCAACGTAGGTTGCGACAAGAGCCTTTGGTAAGGTATGACAAGTTAGAGATCATGATCCAATTTTCACTTGCGGTACAAAACTACTGCTCCACTCTGAGGGCCATTGGCCTCTCTGCTTACTTAAATGATCCGATGCTTCTTTATGAGCTCCTTTGCAAATTACCAAGCGATTTGAATTTGGAGTGGGGTCGCTAAAGGGTTTCACTGCTCCATGTCGACATCGGCGAATTTGACGCTAGTCAAGTCGTCTCCGTAAGTAACCACGGAGATGAGGATAAAGTTAACAGCAATCTGTCTAAGAAAAGGGTGCTCTTACACAACGTGTTTCCCTCCAACAGTGCCACAAATTCTCAGCTTTGCTGCGTTAAGTGCAACAGCGATCATCGACTTGGGACAGTTTTGCGCTTTGTCAACCAACGATAGATGGAGCTTTGTTCGAGACAATAAGCTGTGCATTAGATGTTTCAGGAAACATTTCCGGAAGAACTGCCTATTGCATAGCCATTGTGGTGTTGACGGTTGCATAAAGACCCATCATGTTCTGCTTCATTCGCATTCTTGCTCCACATCAAACGATAATGCTGCCGTGATGTTGCATAAGTACGATCACACGAGGAAGACGTTGTTGCGATACGTTCCAGTAGTACTTTATGGCAGATCTAAATCTATAAAGACATATGCGTTGATAGACGAGGGATCCACATGCACACTTTGGGAGAACCATATCGCTGAGGGGCTTGGCTTGGATAGCCCATTAGATGAGCTGTGCCTAAGGTGGACGGGTGATATAACGCAGGTGGAGCTTAAGTCAAAAGACGTTACTGTCGGGCTCTCGTCTACACAGGAAACGTCGCCTCGGTTTAATCTTCGAAACATACGCACTGTAACCAACCTTGATCTTCCGAAGCAGTCGCTGTCACAGGAGGTACTCTCGTCGCATCGGCATTTGCACAACTTGCCTATCGAGCCATATACTGGGGTACGCGCTACACTGCTTCTTGGCGTCGATAATGTAAAGCTCGGTGATCCACTCAAGGTGAAGGAAGTCCAGCTGATCGCACCTAAATGTCGGCTCGGTTGGTCAGTATATGGCCGTGGCGAGGAGCTTAATACCTTTACTAATAGAGTGATGTACATCTGCGACTGTGTGCCATCTGAGCGTATCGATGAAATTCTAAAGGATAATTACGCGCTGGAAGCGGTTGGCATTAGCACGATGGATGAACCGCTAAAATCAAAAGCCGATGAACGGGCGCTCGCTATAATGCAATCGACGGTTACTCACTTTTTACTCTCACTTCAGATAGTAATTTTGCTATTTGACATATTTACCGGATTTTACACGACAAGTATTGGATCAGAGCCATTATATCATCCATACATATGTATATATACATATATTTATGCACTATGTTCATCAGCTATCAACGGACCCAGTTAAAATGATTTCAGTATTTTTAATGGGTCGATTATCGAAAGCAACTGAAATTCAGCTGCGTTACTAGATGCCGAATCGATATTACAGATGACAACTGACAACTATCAACTGGTAACTACAGTTGCCACAAAGTGTTTATTCAGGAAACTATATTTTTGAAATATTTCAGTTTATAATAGTTTAAACGATATTAATATTTTGCCATGTATTTTGCTTTTACAGAATATCGTGAAGATAACAACAAAACAACAATTTGAATTTTCAGTTCTCGTGATGAACGTGCTTTTGGTGAATGAAAAGTGAACTGATTGCAAATATTTTCCTCTAGCAACTGAAGCACCTCTTTAAAACTACAGGCATACCAAATTTCCTAAATTGAAGTAATTGCTGTGGGACTTCCTTCTGAGAAAATAGAAGGCGGGCGCAAGCTTTTAGGATCGGAGGTATTGAAGTTGAAGAAAGTCGTTCCTCTGTGTATTAACCAAATATACTCCAGCTTCTTTTCAATTGAGAATTTGAGATTTTTTTTATGTAAATTTTATTAAAAAATTTAAAATATAGCTATTAAAAATTTATAATAATTAACCTCATTAATTTTTCTGACCAACTTCAAGAAAAGGAGGAGGTTATCAATTCATCGGAATATTTTTTCTATGTATGTTACCGCATTACTTTGGACCACATTAACCGATTTCGATAATCCTTTTTCTGGTGCCTCAGGGGAGGTCCCATACTAATTTGGTTGAGATCCGATTATTGAATCATGAAGAAATTAACGGTCCTTCTAAACTTTTACATGAGAATTGAAGTCGGTTGTGTTTTTTGCTTAAAAATTACTTGTTATTGTAACAATTAGGGATGCCAGTGGCTAAAATATATCGGTGTTTTTCTTCGCTCGATGCATCGAAACTTACATCGTCATTAGTCGATGCATCGAAGGGCTTACATGATGATTTGTACGGTTCAAATCGCAGCTCATAACGTCCGGATATTTATATCCACGTATCCTCTGGGTAGCAAAAAAACACCCGTTTGGGAGCGAGCTAAAGTGAGAAGGCGTAAAACTTCGCGTGCGCTGGGTTTGCGTCCCACCACGTTAAAACCCCACCCAATGAAAAAATCTAAAAAGCCTCGGATGAGACCCCCCTTTTCTGATGACGACCACGGCAAACGTATAAAGGACTATGATTTAAGGGTATGCACCTGGAATATCCGGACCCTTAAAGGGGAAGGTGCCTCTGCCCGGCTGGTTGATGCCCTCGGGTTTTAACGAGGGGAAAAACGAAGTATCTCCTGTCATCACACAAACAGTCAGAGCATACGCGTCTTGGCCCCCACGTCACTGTTGACAGTTACAAGTTTGAAAAAGTAGACGACTTCGTTTATTTGGGAACCGGCATTAACACCAATAATGTCAGCCTTGAAATCCAACGGAGAATCACTCTTGCCAACAAGTGCTACTTTGGGCTGAGTAGGCTATTTAGAAGTAAAGTCCTCTCTCGTCGTACAAAGATCACACTCAATAAGTCACTCATCATGCCTGTGCTGGTGTATGGCGCGGAGGCATGGACAATGAAAGCATATGATGAGGCGGCTCTTGGAGTTTTCGAGAGAAAGATTCTGCAAAAGATTTACGAACCTTTACGCGTTGGTGATGGCGAATATCGCAGACGATTTAACGATGAGCTGTATGAGCTTTACAACGATATAGACATAGTGCAGCGAATTAAAATTCAGCGGCTCCGCTGGCTTGGCCATGTCGATCTAATGGACAGAAACGGTCCTGCTCGGAAAATATTCAACGCGTGCCGCGATGCTGCTAACAGAGGAAGAGGAAGGCCTCCTCTGCGTTGGAAAGACCAGGTGGAGAAGGACTTGGCTTCACTTGGCATTTCCAATTGGCGTCAGTTAGCACAGAAGAGAAATGACTGGCGTGCTGTTTTGGACTCGGCCAAAATCGCTTAGGCGGTTACTTCTTCTTCTTCTTCTTTTTTGGCGCTGTACCCCATTGCACTCCTTATACCCCATTGCACTCCTTAGGCGGTTACAGCGCATGCATGCGCGGAGTTTACATAATCGGACGTAATAATCACTGGTACCGCCTTTGCTCTTACTCTGCATATGCCTTAATGTATGCAACCATTTGCAATAGCAAGTAAACACAGGGCGCTTCTAATGAAATAAAAATATTCTGCTGCAATACACATGCTAAGCCCTTCGAAATTTTCTGCTGGGTTATGCGTTACAGCTTCGCAAATTCTACCCCTACCGAAACCAAAAAGAGTTATACACATCAAAAACAACGTGCTATGTTGGACTTCTTAACATAATATGTATTTGTTATTCAAAATAATTACAAGTTTTTGTTATTTATGACCTTATTACAATAATATTCAACAATTTTTATTGAGCTTGAGGCCGTTTTTAATGAGAAACTATTGTGGAAAAGCAACGACAAGTTGAAAAAATTTTAGATGTGATAGCTATTTCGAACCGACGATCTCAGCTGACTACCTACCTACTGTGCTAAGTTCGCCTATAAACTGTTGTTGCTTTTTCCACTTTTTTCATGTGAACCAACTACAATCAAGCGCAGCTATTCCAGTGCTATTTAAACTTGATCATGTGGTTGTTGGTTTTGTTGGATTTTGTTAATAATTCTATTTTTAGAATGTTTAACTTTTAGGTGTGCTCGTCCTTAAATTATTTGTTTTTGTTATTTGTGGACTTATAACAATTAACAACTGCCCAAGATAGGTATGTAATTAAGGGAATGTTCCCCAATAATACCAGAGTAACTATATGTAAAAAACAAATTTATAGCTGCATTTTAACATGTCAAGAAAATAAAAAAATTGAGAACATCAGCGTTTTTATAAAAAACCGACCAGCGCGACCTCTAAGAAAACTTTTTTTTCAAACTAAAAAAACGCGGCTCTCTTTTTTATCACAAATAATAATAATTTGAGGTGGCGTTTATGAGTTTCCAAAAAAAAATTTTTTTGAACCACTCTATCCTAGACTTTTAGAAAGGTCCCTCTTGGTCTGAAAAAACGTCACTTCCTACCCAAAAACGTCTCATTCAAATGAATGTACAATGATTTTGTCGTGATAGCGTAAAGATGGATAGCAAAGACGCGGATGATGAAATTCAAATGCCTTAAACTATGTTCACATATCAATATTATCTCAATCAAAGCTCGTTTTTTAATCACCCCGTTTACACAGGCAAATCTCAGATTATTAGCCGTCAAATTTGTTGTGCTTGTTATTCTCACATCTCAAGGAAAAGTTATGTTTCTTCTCTGTGCCACCGTGATCACGTTTTTCTGCTATAATAAGCAATATAAATATATTCTAACTTAACATTTTATTAAAAATACCTTTACAAACCTCTTTTACTTGCTAGCGTACATTTTTGTTTACTTTTACATTTGGCATTTCTCCTCTCTTTCGCAAAAACAATCCATAAAACTAGGATGGACACCGAAAAGTTATCGGTTAAATCTGAGATTATTTTATAATTACAGATTAACAAGGGACGAATTTTATATGGCTAATCTCTTGTTATAATTACAGATTAGGGTGTTAAGCTCGAAAATGAGGATAATCTATTTATATGTGAACCTAGTATTCGGTTTTTTTATGTATGTGTTGCTTAAATTTATTTATATTTTACTTCTATGTATGCACATACATATAGTAATTTAGCCTCATTTATCAAAAATTCAATAACGCACATGGCTTGGCTGCACTTATCCGCCGATGTGCACACCCCAAGCATCAACACAAAATGAGGTTGTTGTTTGAGTCATCACCATTTTGATCGATTTTGGCTGTTTCTCTTTTGTTTACCATAAAAGCCGAGCTCATTATATAACAAACAAAATATAAATCCACATTTCCAACTTTGTGCAAAAATTATAAGAAATCTGCAAAGTTTCATCAGATTTTCAACTTTTTATTTAGATTTTTTATAATTTTTTTGAGTATGCAGATTGATAGCCCATTAGATTTTAGGGCAATAATGTGCAAGTTTGAAGGGGCTAAAGATTCGCGTTGATTTTTAATATTTTTTTTTTCGTAGACATTTGGTAGGGGGGTCGGTTGTCCAAAATGCTAAATTACGTTCTGCTACGAAGGAACATAGCAATATTTCAGCCTTTTTTGCGTTCATTACATTTTCAATGAAGTCTTAAAAAGTCTCCTACTTTTTTTTGACCTTTTATGCTGCTACAGCTTTTTTGGTGCTTTTGCGAGCGTGCGTGTTGCAATAGATCAGGTGCTGATTTGGCTTTTAATATGCAATTGCAAACATTGCAATAAGCCTCGTAACCTCAAGTGTTTACACAACCAGCCCTTGAACACGGGATCCTTAGTCCAAGAATCCAGAAAAACGCGCGTACGCTTGGCATGCATCATATTTAAGTCATCTGTGTCCAAAGAATAAATATCTTTTGAAGCAGCTGCTGCAAAACACAAAGCTTGTAAAGATTTATTATGAAAATAATTCATAATCAGTTCTACTTATAAGATTTAGTAACAGAGAAATGTTACTAGGAAGTTAAAAAACGTCATTTTTTACACAAAAAACGTCCAAACGTCAGCAGGATACAAAAAACGTCCAAATGGCGTTAAAAACGTCAACCTGGCAACGCTGCCCTCTACAGTCTACACCAGTGGTGCACAGCTTTGGCAGAGCTCCCAATACAAGCGTAATATTTTTGTATCTGTATGTGTGTACTCAGCAAAACAGTTCGCGCATGTGATCTTACAGCATGAAGTACAAACGCAAACTGATCGGCTGCTAGCGGCGCATAAGTTCGGCAGCTGCGCACACACGACTTGTATGTGCACCACTGGTCTACACCAATCAGCGTAGCCACAGACAAATTTTTTTTCCTACCAAGATTTCCTACCATAGTAACCAAAACCTACCAAAAATTTTTTTGAGTTTTAATATTTGGTTTCAATGACAAATTTTTTAAAAACATAGTTAACATAACATTTAGTAGAACTAAAACACAACTAGTATATTAAAAACAAATTAACTGCGTATAACGATTCATTTTACTGTACAGACCTATCCATATTATTATTATTATATTATTATTATTTTTTTTTTTCGTAGGAGAGGGAAATGCTTTATGCACTGGCCGGGGCGCTAGTCTCTATACTACCTTCCCCGAGTGTGGGACTCCCACCGAAGCGTGTTGGGCTACCCACTAAAACCCAAACTCCCACCGCCCGCGCAAGAATCCCGCATCTGGCACCGCAATTCTGCATGTCTTCAGATGCAGGAGCGCGCTGTTAGAGCCTTGGGGCTGCTCTTTTGTAGGGGCGTTTCATTCGGGTGTCCTCAGTAGACAACCGTCCTCTCGTTTACAGCGGAGTACGAATTTCACGTATCTCGCAACTGCTTCCCACTTTTCTGCGCTGGAGATCATTACCCCAATTATGTTGTTCGGAGTTATGTCTCCGTGTCTTTCTTCCAACATTCTGCGCGAAATCAAGAAGTGTTCGCAGGTGAAGAATGTGTGGTACACGTTATCTTCGACGTTTCCACAGTAGTGACAGAACGGTGAGTCCACCCTTCCCATTCTATGAAGATATTCTCGGAAGTAACCATGACCGGTGAGGAATTGCGTCAGGTAGAAATCGACTTCCCCATGTGGTCTGTTCAGCCATGTTTGAAGGTCGGCGAAGGGAGTACGTCCATCGACCTTTTGTGCTCGCGTTCCAGTTTTGTTGCCACTGCTGGATCAGTTGCTCGCCCGCCCTTGCCGCGGCAGCTGCTCGACCTATCTCGGCACTGAGATTGCAAATCTCTTTTCGCTCGTAAGCGAGTAGCTCAATTGGCATGACGCCAGAAATAAATTGGACCGCGTCCGAGGACACTGTACGGTTTGCAGAAGCAATACGTAGTGTCCCTCTGCGCTGGACCGAAGACGTTTGAATCCGGTATTTTTTGACTTTCAATGCGTCGGCCCATATTTCTTCCCCGTACAGGAGCACCGATTGGACCGCTGTCATCAGAAGCTTCCTGCGGCATGGCTTCGGGCCGCCCACGTTCGCCATCAGCCGCCTAAGAGCCACCGTGCTCTGCGCAGCTTTTTCACATACTCCATGGATGTGTTCCCAGAATGTGAGTTTGCTGTCAAGCTTCACCCCTAGGTATTTTGTAGACCTAGAAGTCGTCACGGGTTGAGGTCCGACCATTATATTTATAATTGTTGGGATCCGTTTCCTGGTGAGGAGCACGATCTCCGTTTTGGCTGTAGCCAATTGCAGACCGTGATCGCTCATCCATCCACTGACGTTGCGCATGACCTGGTTTAGCTTGAGCTGTGCTAGCTGGACATTTCTTGCTGTTATGACGGCTGCCACGTCGTCCGCGAAGGCGACAAGGAAGGCGCTCTCCGGCATTTCCGTGCGCAACAGACTGTCATACGTGGCGTTCCAGAGGTCCGGGCCAAGTACAGACCCCTGTGCCGCTCCGCCGGTTATACGTCTCTTTCTCTGACCTTGTGTTGTGTCGTACAAAAGCCAACGGTCTCTGAGGTAGTCCCGGATCATATCTAGCAAGTATGTTGGAACCTTGAATGACCGTTCCAAGGCCTCCAGCATATCGTCTCATCTTGCCGAGTTGAAGGCGTTCTTGACGTCCAGTGTGACTAGCAGCACTATTGGCCGCGCCTGGTGGCAGGCTTCTTCGGCCTTATGTACCGCCTCGACTACTTCGCCAATTGCTCCTATAGTTGAGTGTCCCTTCCTGAAGCCATATTGTCGGGGTGAAAGGCCTCCCTCGCTTTCTATGGCTGACGTCAAGCGTATTTTGAGCAGACTCTCCATCATTTTGCCTGCTGTGTCTAGCATGCAGAGTGGCCGGAAGGATGAAGGAGAGTTTGGGTCCCCTTTGCCCTTGGGTATAAGCACCAGTCTCGCCTTCTTCCATTGGCTTGGGAAGACCCGGGCCCTAAGGCAACTGTTGTACATGTTGAGCAGGAGATCAGGGCTCGTTTTCGCTGCTAACCTGATTGCCTCCGCTGGTATGCCATCTGGGCCTGGAGCTTTGCCGGCTTTCATGCTTCGCAGGGCTAGCTTCAGCTCGTCTGTCGAAAACAGTGGTGCCTCGGCTTGCTCCTCGACGAACCCCCCTTCAGGGATCGCGATCCACTTCCTCACATAGCGCTTTCCAGTTCCGTTTACTCTTCTGTATCTCGGCCCCAAGTGCTTTCTTAGCGCTTTTGTAGGCTGCTGCTCTAGTCAGCGAGTCTCCGCATTCTATGGCAGGCCCTTCGCAGCTCTGCAATTCGGTCATTCCACCAGTATACCTGCTTTTTACCTGACCATGCTCTCCTCTGTGGCATTGAGGCTTTGCATGCCCGGTGAATGCAGCGCATGGTTTCTTCGACCAGCTTAGTACAAGACTCCCTGTTGTAGATCTCTCCCGTTGTGGGTGAAATACCTTGGGAATCTGCTAGGAGCGATGTATCGAACTTGCGAACATCGACCCTGGCCGGGTTCCATCCTGGTTTCCTGCGAGGAATACTACGCGTTTGCCCTCGCGTTATGTCAGTGACTTGGAAGGTGATGTAGTTGTGGTCGTTACCACTCAGGTCTTCCATCACTCTCCATCCGTCGGCCCTTCGAAGAAGGCTTTCCGAGACCAGGGTTATATCAGGGATAGAGTATCCAAAACCCGGCCTTCGATATGTAGGGGTCGATCCGGTGTTGAGGATGGTCAGGCCAATGCGGGCTGCCATTTCAAGGACCAGTCTTCCCCTGGTGTTTGTTTGGGGCATACCCCATTCCACGCCTCTTGCGTTGAAATCTCCAGCAACAATTATGTGGCCGGTTATATCGCGCAATTCGTCTTCAAGGTCTTCGAGCTTTTCCCTGAAGAAAAGGACTGTGTCGTTTGGAGACAGGTAGCAGCTCACCAGAGTGATTTGCGCCATTTTCACCCAGACGTAGCAGCGTCCGACCCCGCTGCTCTCTGCGCGATGGTTGGGGTTAGCAATCCATATCGCGGCCGAGCCTGATTAGTCAACATGCCAGGTTTCCTTTGTTCTATAGGGTTCACTGATGATGACAGAGTCTGCTCTTTGTTCAAGAACCAGTTGCTCCAGCAAGTCATCAGCTACCCTACTCCTGTTCATATTGCCTTGTATAAATTTAATCATATTCTCCCAAGCTTTGTCTTAGCCTCAGCAAGGGCACCCCTGAAGGCCTTGCACGCTCCCGACCCGGGCAGGTGATTGGTATTTTTCTGTCCATCTCCTGCCAAGCACAGGTAGCAGCTTGGGCTTTCTTTACATGCAGAGGCTATGTGGCCCTGCTGACCACATTTCCAGCATGAACTGCTTCTGTATGGGCCTTTGCATGCCGCCTTTTTGTGGCCATACCCCAGACAGCGGAAACACCTTTGGACATCCACGCGCTCTCGTACGCGGCAGATAATCCAGCCTACTCGCAACTTCCCCTTTTCAATAAGATCCCGGCCTGGCAGTTCGTCGATATCCACCACGGACATTCTTTTTCTCGCGAGTTTACAGCGAGGAGAGAGACGCGAAGTTGGCCATTCATCTTGTCTCCTAATTCCCCTCGTATAGCGTTCTCCACTTCTGGGGCCGTGGTTAGGCAGTCCATGCCCAGAACTTCTAGACGTAAACGTCTAGTGAGAATACGGGCGTCTCCAAGCTGGCCAATGGCAGTGCACACATTTTCCTTAAATGCTGAGTGGTCGCCACAGCGCTCCATTTCGATAAGCACGCCGCCTTCGTGGGTTTTCCGAACAGATCGACCTACGGTCTCCGTCTTCTCAGGTTGGAGCTTACCACGTATCGTTCCCAGCACCTCTGCATAGGTTTTGCCTCCAGCTGGCTTAATGATTAATTTGGCGAGACTCTTCTTTTTTCTCACCCTCTTCTTTTTTTGCGGCTGGTCGCCTCGCCCTTATTGACCAAGGGTTCACCTGGCGCTGGCCCTGGCTTGGGCTTTCTGCTTTTTCTAACCGTTTCCATTGATTATCTGGTACGGTTTTCTGTGCATTATTATCTTTGTTTCCATTATTATTATTACCATTATTAATAATAATCTTATTACTACTATTATTATTATAGTTAGTGTTCTTTTTCTTTTCCGGCTCGCCTGTAGGGGAGACGGATCGAGTTCGACCTCTCTTTTGCGAGCCAGGGCCAGCCTTCCGCAGCTCGGAAGGGGTAGACCCCTTCCGGCGCTGCTCTCGGAGGTAGCTTAATATATTTAAGCTCTCCCCGATTTGGGCCATACCCGTTTTTATGTCCATGGACACATTCTTCTGCTTAGAGACAGCGCTCTGCATCTTCTTCAAGACGAGCCGAATCTGGGCCAATTGCTCATCTTCATTGCCTTCGCACGTTCCCAAGCTTGCGGTGACATGCTTGTCGCTGTTTGCAGCAGCCGGCGTTTGAAGACGGCTATCCCGGCTGCCGGGAGTTGCCGTTTGGCAAGGTGTAGCCTTCTGTGCCACGTCGGCGGCTTTCTCCGTGCTCGTGGTGCCGGCATTTGCCTGCAGAGGAGTTTGTGGCGGGGAGCGCACGACTCTACTGCTCTTCCTGAATGCGAGCAGGCCATCGCGAGGGTTGACACAAGTCCTTATGGGATATTGTGTTCAGAGCCAAGACAGCTCAAAACCAGGAAAACTGGACCTGTGCGGCCAACTAAATGGCGACGTGTATTGAACGTACTTGAAGACCTGCCAGGGTTTTAACGAGACGGAGGCGATTGCAGCATTAGCCCACCAGCCATTTCTGTGAGGTGTCACCCTCACATACTAAAGTGGCGGAATACTGCTCTCGCCAGCCCAATATCGAACTAATCGTATACATGCTCCAGTATGCCATGAACAGGATCTAACTGGTCTCAATCCTGGGATGCTTTTTGGGAGGCGGCATCGGTTCGCTCGGACACAGGAGATTCATCAAGCATTTCTGATCTTTTAAATCAGGCCCTCGGCTCCTGCCGCTCTTGGTCTGGGACGGCTTATTGGTTATTCGCAGCTAACCCACCGAAGTAGGCCGTTCACTATCCGCCCTGTGTGACCCCGGTAAGGTCCTGAGCTTAGCCCTTACCATTATTATTATATTATTATTATTATTATTATTATTATTATTATTATTATTATTATTATTATTATTATTATTATTATTATTATTATTAACCTCTTGATAGCGAAGAAAGACCCATAAACTTATGTCCGCGGTAAACTATATTTTCGAGTGCAACAGTATTCCCCAGACGTGAAGATATTATTATTATTACGTCGAAGATACCCGCGCTGCGACCTAAGAAGATATATTGTGCTAAATCCAAATTGTAATAACTCAAACCTTAGGCTATTTAAAAAGCTCAGCACTTTGGATGAGGCTATGTTCCAAATTTTAGATGGAGAAGGCAATCGTTCTCCAAGGTGTATTAATCTACGATTTATGCTTCGTGCACAGGCACATAGAACATACTCGGGGGTTTCTTTCACCAGCCGACAAACCCTACAGTCCATCTCTACAGAAAGACCCATTTAATCAAAACCGTACGTTAACTTGCAGTGTGCTGTCTGGTTGCCGGTAAGAGTTCTAAGTTCAAGGTGTCTTCCGGAGTTCCTGCTGGAAAGAGATATGCATATCTTTGGTTGTCTTATTCCCTTTGAATTCCGCCAGTGGGCAGCAATTTGAAATTATTCCCATCTAGCTCCTATGTAGGTCTGCAGTGTATCTTTTAGATGTACCGCAGAAAGGCTGGGGGCCATGCAAACGCATTTGGGCTCCACGCTCTGCGAGACAGTCAGCCCTTTCGTTGCCTTCAAACCCTTCATGTCCATGAACCCTCCACAGCGTGGCGCTATTGTAGGCTTGAAGGTGGTTCAAGAGTTTACAAGCCTTGATGCCGTTTTAAAAGACTCTAGGCCTTTAACGCTGCCTGAATGTCCGACATTATATTTATTCTGGCCTCTTTTACCTTCTACGATGACATTTGCGAACACAGACTTCGATTGGGAAGACCTCCGCCTGTAATATGGTTGAGTACGAGTAGATTGGCAGACTTTTCTGGAATCTTGGTTCAAGTACGCCATAATTTATATCGCTACCACTTTTTTTTCAAAGTTTAATTTTTGATGCAGAATGACAGGTAATACGAAACTACATCGATTTTTCGTGTCTCCTGAAGAATTTCAAAAAACGGACTTGGCACCTTTTCACCCTTAGGTGACGATACATTGCTAATGTGACCAACCGTACTTCTTTCGGAAGTACAGTACTTCTTTTTGCGCTCTTGTACTTCGTACTTCGAAGTACAGTCAAATATACTTCTTAGCGATATTTTGTACTCTGTAACCAGTTAGCGATAATTTTCGGATCGCTAAGGCACTTTTTTAAGCATGATATAAATGTTTTTGCGTCAAAAAGTGCGATAGCAACTCAAAAATTGTCGTTAACTGGTTATAGAATCTCTCCCCAGGTGCTGTACTCCTTCGATCTTCTCGACGATAGTCGAATGGCCTGGGCGATAAATTCGTTCAAACCATTAAAGTCGACGGGGACCGATGGCATCATACCTGCGCAGCTGCAAAGGGTTCTGAAGGTGTCGTGCAATTGGTTGGTTCCTATTTATATGAACTGCGTGAGAATCGGCTACATCCAAAGGCTTGGAGGCCGGAAAAGGCTCTCATGTTTCCCCTAGAGATTTAAGGCCTATCAGTAAAGTATTGGTAAAGTGGTCAGAAGAACCCTTCACCCATGAAAATTATGCAGTAGGGGCCTTCTTCGACATCGAGAGGGTCTTCAAAATTGTCACTTCAGAGGCAATAGTCAAGTATATTCATAATATGGGGATGAAGCCAACCTAATAAGGCTTATCTACCGCTTACTTCGTGACAGAACTACCGCGGCGGAGAGGGGGAGCGTCTGCACTCAGTGCAGAGTCAATAGGAGCACTCCACAAGGGGGTGTCCTCTCTCCCCTGCTCTGAATTGCAGTTGTAAACGACCTTCTATAGGAACTGGAAAAAGTAGGCTGTCGGGTGATCGCCTATGTAGATGATGTGGAACTTTTGGCTCAGGGCCGATTTCTATACACCCTTTTTGATCTGGCTTAAGTTTACATAAACCAGGTAGCTAAGTGGGCGATCAACGGCGGCTGTCGTGGAAGCCTAACATTAGGGAATGGGTAGGAAAGGTTGCCTTGTACATACTTCTGTAGGGAAGCTATCGGTAAAAGGTGGGGTCTCTCGTCCAAATTAATTCATTAGCTCTAGGAAACCAGATTTAAGCCTATATTGTTTTGAGCAGCCCTTGTGGTGGAGCTCACTAGAGAGGGCTGCACTTTTAAAACAGGAATAAGCGGAGCATTAGGAACCAAACCTACACTGGCGTTTAACATACATATGTTGAACACGGCGCCTGCGGAGTACCACTATTTAAGGACTTCATCTATAATTCCCCATGGTTTTCAACTACGCATAACTTTTGAAAGACTAAGAATTTGCTAAAAAGAGTATCTAATGGTGATTTCGTTTCTTCCAAAAAAATGTTGGCCTTCCCCGGTGCAAAATGGTTTAGATGTTACACTCAACCCTGTAAAAGGGCATGTTTTGGCCTTCTTGTCCTTGTCTAGCTCACGCATTTCATAATATTGTCGTTTTGAACAACTATCTGATTTTAAGGGCAACCATACCCCCTGACAAAGCTTCACAGGGCAGAGAATGTGCCTTTTTGCCTTGAAAGAGTGTGAAATTTTAAGAAACGAACACACAATTTTCTCACCCTTTTCCTTTAATTTAGAATCGAACACAAAACAGAAAGGGGCAATCAAAAGGCAACATTTTTTGTTAGAAACGAAATCACCATAACTCTATGACTTGTATGAAAAACTCTTTTACAATGTCAATAAATTGTTAAAAAGAGAATTGTAAGTTATAGGCGAAGGCCATTCGAATATTCAAATTTGTTGTTATTAAACTGAAAGTTATTTTCGAGATATCTAGCAACACGTCAGCCTTATTTTTTTATAATTTAAGCTCCGTCATGTTATCGCAACTGGTACGTAATGACTCGGCGATATGCCCATAAAACGATTGATCTTTTTGTTGTATTAATTTCTTGGGCACATCAAACATTATCTGAAGCATGTCAACTATAATTAAATTAGTTTCTTCTTACTTTTTACAGTGCAGCCAAAGTTATGTAAAACCCGTAAGAAAATCCTAAAGTATTTTGTTTGAATTGAAAATTCAGTAAAAATCAGTACAAATTTTGAAAAATCAGGACATTAGCGTACTGATTGAAGAAATTAATAAAATCAGTACAAGAGTTGAAAAATCAATACTGTACTGATAAAATCAGTACGTCTGGCAACCGTATACGGCGTGAAAAATACAGTTTGCTTATATTAAAAATACGTAGGAATAACAGCATAATGGACATTGTGGGTTGTTGAAGGTTCTTTGAACTATAAACTGTAGTTCTTATATATAGTCACACTATTTTGTGTTTGAATCGTAGCAAACTCACGCAAACACCAATCGAAGAATAATACACCACTTTTTGCTTTGGGCATTTTTTGTAAATTTCCTACACGAAATGTGGCACGCGTGTGCTAAAATTACGAAGAAAAACTAACAACAGCCGAGCGTGATGTTACCTTGGTGAAATCTGCGAGCAGAATGAATCGAAATTTGCTGCTTTGCTTCTGTAGACGTATACGAACTGCGGCGCTGGCGTTGCTCGCGAGCAAAAATTGCCCCCCTTTGCTTCACACCGAGTCTACTGTATGTACATACAAAAGATGAAGGCATTTTTTGTAACGGCATCAGATCCGATCTTCAAAAATGAAGTGCCAAATTAAAGGGCTTGGCCTTTAAATAAACAACAAGGTATGACCTCATTTTCGTTGTTGATGTTTCCAAACCAAATTTGACAAGGGATGACGGAAAATCGTTCCACATTACATCAACAAGGTATGAATTTTTTGAAAAGGGTTGTTACCCTTTATAAATTATAAAACCTACCCCGTTCATTGTATTAAAAAAAGGAAGTGCGCCTGGGCCACGCTGGAGAAGTGAAACGTATGCAGCGCTTTTGCTGCATTTAAAATGCAACATTTAGCACTTTTGAACATATTTTTTCGAAGAACGTTCATTCTATCGCATTTAGCAAATGTATATTTACGCGAGTTCGAAATCGTATACGTTTGACAAACAGCCGTGTTCCAGTAGTTTATTCAGATCCGTATGTGCAAAAAACCCTACTGAAAAGGCAAAAAGAAATATTAAACAAAAAATTCAAAACAAAAACTTTAATTGTTTTTGTTGTAACGTTGCGCTCAACAAAGTATGTATGTATTTACTTATAATTGTATTAAAAGTTACAAATATGAAGATATTACAATTTAAGTGAAGATCATTAAATCACGGGAAACGGCCACATGTGCAATTCACGGCACGCCGGAAAAGAGAGAGACCAGAGCCTCGTTGACAGAACTGGATAACGAACGAGACATGGCAAAACGCAAGCAGCAAAATTGTGTTGCCAGATGTATTCTAGTTTTCGGGTTACGATACATCATCTCCTTTGCAACTATTTCATAGTTCCGCTATGTTGGTTTATACGTGCTGATCGTTGTATTGGTATGTCGGTTCTAAGCGGTTGTTCTCCAGTTGAAGTGGGTTTCTGATAACCTTGTTTTCGGGGCTTGATTTGGTTTTTATGCCTCGTTAGTATACCTTGATCGGTTTTCACTTTGTACGTGACACTTCCAAGATTGGTCAGGACGGTGCCCGGAATCTAAGGTGGCCCCCTAGTAAAATTCTTCACAAAAACTGTATCTGATGGGTGTAGTGGTGTGGATGAGCTCGCTTTGCTGGTCTCATTAGACGATGTAGGATGCAGATGGGTTAACAGTCCCCTTAGTTGTCGCCCATGTAGCAGCTCAGCGGGTGACCTACCGGTGGTAGCATTTGGCGAAGCTCTGAAAGTAGCTAGAAATGTTATAATACCATCAGATTTGCTGTTACCTCCAGCGATCGCTTTCTTAAGGCTTTGTTTGAACGTTCGTACGAATCTTTCCGCTTCACCGTTGGAGGCAGGATGAAATGGAGCGGTGGTGAGATGCTTAATCCCACGGTCCGTGCAAAACTGTTGAAATGGTGAGGCTGTAAATTGTAGCCCATTGTCGGAGAAAATTGTTTCGGGGAATCCTGCGACCGCAAAAATTGAGTTTAGAGCTTCTATAGTCGCAGTGGCGGTTATATATTGCATTTTTACTACGTATGGAAATTTGGAGTAGGTGTCTACACATAATAGCCACACTGAATCTGAAAATGGCTCAGCGAAGTTTAAATGAATACGCTGCCAAGGTCCTTCTGCTGTAGGCCAACAAGAAAACTCTCGGGCAGGAGAAGAAGCGCTGCGTTCTTGGCAAGGTCTGCAGTCAGAAACGCGTGGTGCCTACGCGCAATTTGCTTCATACGCGAAATGCCACAAATGGCCTTCGTGAAGCAGATCTATAATAGTTGTTCTGCCGCATTCCGGAACCACGACGCGACTGTAGCTTGTTTGCAATATAATGATTCCCAATTCAATGCTTAGTGAAAGTCGGCGTGCGAAATATGAATGCAAAGCTGCATCAGCTTTTGAGAGTTTTCCGGCCACCCCTCCTCTATAAATTAGCTTATTTTCTACAGAACTGCATCGCGTTGAGTTAGTTTGCGAAGGCGTCAAGCGTTCAACGGGAATTCGTCTAGGTGTCGCTCAATATCCACATGAAAACATAGATTTGCTCTATCAAAGTCAACATCGGTTCCCTTAGGTAAACGCGATAGTGCATCTGCATTGCTATGTTTATCAGTTGCTCTATATTAAATTTTATAGCGGTAAGCCATAAGCGTAAGGGCCCACCTCTGAAGTCGTTGCATAGTTAGTAACGGTAGTTGCTTATCCGGGCTAAATTTTGTCACCAGTGGCTTGTGATCTGTCAAAAGCGTAAACTTACGGCCATAGAGATACTGGTGAAACTTCTTAACGCCAAAGATAATCGACAGGACTTCTTTTTTAATTTGGCTGTAACGCTTCTGGTACCGCCACCGAAGAAGTAGTCGGATTTCAGCGAGCCCGAAAAAACAACTGGTCCGATGAGGAGTGTCAGGAACAGTGTTGCCATTTTAGCCGTTTTCCGGCTAGATTTAGCCGGTTGCGATAGCAAACAGCCGGAGAAATTTCGATTTAGCCGGCAGCCGATTTGTTAGCCGTTTTGCAGAAAAAAATTTGCCGTTTTTAGCCGATTTTACTATTTGCCTTGTTTTCTTAAATTTCAAATATGTATACATGTTTCCATTTTTGACTAAGCGACCCAAAATCTGTTAAAAATGGCTAATAGCCTTGCTGGCAAAATTTTTTCCGGATCGAATTTGTAACTTATCTCCAAGAAATAGTCTTTTTCTCGTGATTTATTTAAATAAAACATGTGAAGTTTAGTTGAAACATTTTAGCCGTTTTTAGCCGGATTTATTTGCCAATTTAGCCGGTTGGTCCACACAGTTCTGGCAACACTGGTCAGGAAGCTGCGATCGGGCGCAACGCGCGCTATATGGGACCGCTATAGGGATCTGAAGAGGGAAGCGAGACGTATTTGCCGCAACAAGAAGAGAGAGGCCGACATACGTAAGTGCGAAGAGTTTGGAAATGCTGGCCGACAGGAGGAATGCCCGAAAATTTTACCAGAGAGTTAGGCGACTTACGGAAGGTTTAAAGACCGGGGCGCACTCCTGTAAGAACAATAATGGCGACCTAGTAACTGATGTCCAGAGCGTACCTAAATTATGGAGGGAACACTTTTCCGCCCTACTAAATGGTAGCAGCACGGAAAGTTGTGGAGAAGAAGAACCCGAGCCCGCAGTCGATGATGACGGAGTCGACGTTCCACCGCCTGACTATTACGAGGTACGTATAGCAATAACGCGGCTGCAAAACAACAGAGCCGCTGAAGCTGACAGCCTGCCAGCTGAGCTATTCAAGTACGGCGGCGATGAGTTTATAAGGTGCATGCATCAACTCTTGTGCAGAATATGGTCAGATGAACGCATGCCCGACGACTGGAATTTAAGTGTGCTCTGCCCAATCCACAAGAAAGGTGACCCCGCCATTCGCGCCGACTACCGCGGGATCAGCCTTCTAAGCATAGGTTACAAGGTCTTATCGAGCGTATTGTGTGAAAGACTGAAGCCCACCGTCAATGAACTGATTGGGCCTTATCAGTGTGGCTTTAGGCCCGGCAAATCCACCATAGACCAGGTATTCACAATACGCCAAATCTTGGAAAAAAACCGCGAGAAAAGGATCGACACTCACCGCCTATTTGTCGACTTTAAAGCCGCTTTTGACAGCACTAAAAGGAGTTGCCTATACGCCGCTATGTCTGAGTTTGGCATCCCCTCAAAACTCATACGGCTGTGTAAAATGACGTTGAGCAATACCACCACCTCCGTCAGAATTTGAAAAGACCTCTCCGAGCCGTTCGCCACAAAACTGGGTTTCAGACAGGGCGACTCCCTTTCATGTGACTTCTTTAATCTGATGTTGGGGAAGATAATAAGAGCAACAATTTACTACAAGAGCGTGCAATTGCTGGCTTATGCCGATGACATCGACATCATCGGTAACAAAAACCGCGAAGTCTGACTGCCTTTTCCAAGTTGGATAGGGAAGCAAAGCGAATGGGTCTGGTGGTAAACGAGGACGAGACGAAGTATCTCATGTCATCAAACAAACAGTCAGCACATTCGCGCCTTGGCACCCACGTCACTGTTGACAGTTACAATTTCGAGAAAGTAGAGAATTTCGTTTACTTGGGAACCAGCATTAACACCGATAATAATGTCAGCATTGAAATCCAACGTAGAATCACTCTTGCCAACAAGTGCTACTTTGGACTGAGTAGGCAATTCAAGAGTAAAGTCCTCTCTCGACGTACGAAAACCACGCTCTATAAGTCACTCATCATGCCCGTGCTGGTATATGGCGCAGAAGCATGGACAATGACAACATCCGATGAGGCGGCTCTTGGGGTGTTTGAGAGAAAGATTTTGCGGAAGATTTACGGTCCTTTACGCGTTGGCGAC